>NC_050174.1:16003069-16295569 GCF_008315115.2 Sander lucioperca
GCGGGAGCCATTAATTTGCATATCACCACAGCTACAGTTTTATTTCCTTAGTGCGGTGTTATCATGAAGCCCTTCAAGCCTGCATAAACCAGAATCAAAGAAATAATGCTTTAACAGGTATGTGCTGAGGACTGTTTTATTATCTTAATCTCTTTCTCTACAGGCGGAAAAGATTTGAACTTAAATGTCTGAGCTCTGTCTGTGATAGGATGTAAAACGCTACAGCCTACGTTCAGTGTGCGCCAGGTTTACATCTACAGTATCCATCGCTCGGTCTTGCCCTGTCAATTGCATAAACATGAAGTGCCGATGCATTATTGATGAGACCATTGCAACGTGTACTGTGTGTATGCTTGCGTGTGTGCGTGAGTGACTTTGTGCATATACGTCTGTTTTGTCAGTATAACCAAACACTTTTCCTTCTGCTATTTCGCATAATTCTGCAGTGTGGTGGTGTAGATGACACATTTTTGTCTTTTTTATCTTGTGTTAGAATATCTTAAAACATATGTATTTTGTTACATTGATGTTGAATTTTCTACTCACAGTTTTGGCAGTAATCAATGCAGCTTGCAGTCTATTTATTTACAGAAGAAATGCTTGGATGCTATTGAAACTGAGGCAGCGAGTAAAACTCTCTGTGTGTATTGCTATGAGTGTGTGTGAGAGATGGTTTGGAAGAGAGAGACAACATGTTAGGTCAGGCGTGAGTGTGTATGTCTGTGACAAAAGGTTGTGCCTATATAATCTGACAGGCAGTGTTTAATGGAAAATCAGACTTGGGTGATTTGGTGGCATCGCCAGATCAGCTGAATGATCTTTGAGCCTCCCTGATCAAGTTAGTCTCATCCACCCAGAGTCTAGTCTGCACTCCTGTCTGTTATTTCTCAGCTGCCTATGAAAACCTTTCCAGGCATGCTGAAATTATTGCAATTCATGGACACAAAGTCAGCCGTTGACTGACGGATTTATGCTGTGCAAAGCATCACCTTGGCTTTGTAAACTATTCATGATGATGATAATGTTGTGGAGGAAGAGGAAGATAATCCCCACCCAGTAGCCCACTTCCCCACCGTCTCATCTCTGAAGTTACTTTCTTGTATGAAAGGAAATAATTTTAAAATAACCTTGACAACGATGCAAATGATTTATCTGACCAGTGAGCTTGCTTAATCTCTTTTTCCCGTTCTCTGATGCTCCCCGTTTTTGCTGTAGCGTTCAATCCATTTCAGCTTCACACACCAACAAATACAATTAAATCCTGATTCAAACTCCCTATATGTGCATATTAATTATTCTGCCCTCTATCCAGCACCAACGCCCTACCCCCCCATTGCGCTGCAGTTGCCGTGGCAACCAGGAGTGGCAGTGCTGATGTCAGAGACTCTTCCAAGGACAGTCATGCAGGCGCTGGGTCAGGTGATATGTACTGCTACTGGGCATCGGCTAACACCCAAGAACAAAATGGCCACCATCCCCTTTATACCTACTTTTTGCCGCATGGGCTTTAAACAAAAGAGGAGGTGCACCTGTGCTTGCCTGATACCTTTTTGTTTTGATGACGTGTGTGATATGGACAATGTGGGATATTCTCAGTGTGATTGGTGTGACCGAAACACATGACAGAGCTGAGCTGTCTGAGCCCGACAGAGATCCGCTGCCTGTCTGAAGAATGTACAAATCTGCCTGGCTATTTAAGTGCATTCACATCCGTGTGTGTGCCTTTGTGTTTGAATGTGTCCGTACATTGGTTTCCTCAGGTTGGCATTAAGCAGCCAATGTTTTTTCCCCCCCTCTCTCCCTCCCTGTCCCCCTCCCCTCCAGACACTCAAAGCTCCCCCACCATCTCTCTCTCCCTCTCTGTCTCTAATTGAGCTTTGTGTCTACCTCCATCTCCATTCAAATCCAGAATCATTTGCATACTGCCGCCGCATGCCGGACAGCTCCCCAGCTGTACAGTACAGAACTAAATGAGGAACACAGACCCACTTTACGTGACGTGAATACTAAGCAGCGAGGAGAGTCATTTTCCTGTTTCCTGAAAACACAGCTACCTGAGCGATGAGGGGTAGAGAGGAAGGAGGATGGTTGTATCAAATCAGTGTATTCAGAGCAAGACAGGCATTACCAGCCTGAAAGCAGATCCTGATGTAGAGGAAGAGTTTATTATTTCTAATAAAACAAGACATTGCAGATGGTATCATATATAATTTGACATAAAAGTAGCCAGATGTACTGTGGTATTATATAAAGGAAGATTGTGATAAAAAGCGAGTTTTACATGTTAGTGTTCAGACATCAGTGCTTCTGCACTCCAGTTTGAACGTGATTTCATTTTTTTTTCTTCATATCACAAACATTCTGCAGGGAAATACAGGATTTACCTAGCTTTTTTTTTTTTTGGTGCCAGTTTGACATCATAATTTCTCCTGTTTTGCTCAAATATTGCCAGGTTTAATTCGGACCCAGCTGCCCCTTGGCTTTTCTCTGGCTTCAGTCCTGTGGAGGCCTGATCCTGAGCTTTATTGCACTTCCTCAGAGAGACTTCCTCAGCATCGAGGAATTTTAGGGACATTTTGCTTGAGTGCACAGAGACACGTAATGATGTTGTATTTTTTATGCAATCCAACCACACTTAACAGACTGTGTTAAGCATGCCCTTAATGGGAACCTTAAAACCCCAAGGCCAATTTTCATTTCTAGCATATTGGTAGGGATTTGTGACATTTCAACTCATTTCAGGATTCATCAAAGCCATGGCTCCAGGGAGAGCAAAAATGGCATGCTCTTTATGGCAAATCCAACTGTCCTTGGTTTGCTATATGCATACAACTTCTTCCTCCACAGTAGGACCACTGAGAATTGAGTGTAATTTAATGATGCATTTAACTTTACCTTGAAGACAAGCAGTGCAAAAGTGTTTCAGGTTTGTTCCCTCAGTGAGTTTAGATTGAAATGTTTTATTTAGAAAACAAAGTAACTTCGGTGTTCATTTGTGAATGGCTGTCAGAATTTAAATCACAGGGGAGTGAAAAACACATATCATTCTGAGCACCGTAGCTTTGAGTGAAATGCAGAGAAGGGCAGATGGAGTGATGTTAAAGTGCAGCCATTCTGTTGAAAGTCCAATCCTTCACGAAGCTCCAGCAAGTCCTCCAAATGACCCTTTATATCAACGTGCAATGTCCTCACCTTTCCAAATAGCTGGGCCATTTGGGTGAAATGGATGCATGTATAGTGTGCTGCAGAGTAATGTAAGAGTCTGTTGGCACTGTTCTCTTTTTCTTGCCAAAGAGCTGGAGTGTATGTGTGTATTTGAGTATGGATGTGTCTACTATGTGGGCTGTATATTGTGTAATTGTGAGGCTTTTTTTTCTTTAAAAAAATATTACATTCATTTATCATACATATATATATATATATATATATATATATATATATATATATATATATATATTTAATTTAATATATTTAATTTCTGAGATAAGATAAACGTTCACAATTGTAATCTCTAATGTCTCAATAAATTTAACATTTTGGTTTAAATGCTACATTTAAAATAGATACATTCTTCTTTACAAACATGCAGCAATTACATTAAAAATTAGATACCTCCCCAAAAATGTCCACTTTCCCTGATAGCTACATTTTTAAATGTGTGTGTACATCACTAAAGCGGGTGTATGAGATACATACATCAGTGTGAATTTGCTCACAGGGGTTTTTGCATCTTAATCTAATTAAGAACTAGATGCCTGAATACAGATGGAGAATTATGAGCCTGAAAATGGGGGAGGGGGACCGTGTTTGATCAAGTCAGGTTGCCCAGCAACACAAGCCATTTATTTCAGACTAAAAAAAAAAGCCCTCTAAGATTTAATAATCAGGTTGTCTACATTAAAATGCAAAGGAAGCTGTCAGGCTGCACCTGAAGGACGGCAAAAATTAGGCAGGATAATTTCTCGATTTACAGGTGAATTGCTGACCTTCTGCAGTGAGTGCCTGTGAACATCAGCACTCAAACACTGCAAATCAGCCAAAATAAGCTTTTAAATGTAGCTTCTAAAAGCTGAAGGGAAGAAAATTAAACCGGCATGTGCATACAGTGTATTCTTCTCATTTAGAATTGTGTTAATTAAGCAAGCTCAAGTGAGTCTAAACGCGAATTAATATGAATTAAACACGAGGGCATTTTCAATTTTCTACTCAGACAGATTCACAGTTTGCATGCCTCGTTTATTTCTGGAAATAAAACCAAATATAATGACAGACAGATATAATAACAGCCAAAGGAGAAAAAATGCCAATATACGTCTTTCTCATGTTTCTTTTATACAAATAGCATACATTTTTGCACAATGATGATACAAATCCATTTTTTAAATGAATAATATTTCTATTTGTATTTTCTGTAACTAACCACAGAGATTTCATATAAACATATTTCAAAAATAGGAATCACCAGAAGGTATATTTTCTGACGCTCTTCATTGCTTCTCAAATTGACAGTGTGAAAGCTGGGTTTTGGCTGTTGAAGTGCTCCTACTATAATCACTGGCACCCTCCTCTCTTTTGTTTTCCTAATTGCCGTCTTCCCTTTTGTTAAAGAGCATTCTTATAAGTGCATCAATCCCTTTTTCAGAGCACTGAAGGCCTCCTGTAGACTTCCTGTGGACTTCAACAAAAAGCCTTGTCAGGTGGATCAGCCATTAGTCACCAGTCTACATTGTCTCTGACAAATCTGACGTTTAAAGTACATGCATAATTCCAAAGCACCCTCTGTGCACCACAAATTGCATGCGTTTTATCCTGGTATTGTCATAAATGTCAGGTTGAACTTTTAACAGAAAACATGTTGATACAAAATGTTGAGCCTTTGCTCATCTCAATCTCATCTCATCACATGTAGGCCTATAGCAATAGAAAATTTTGGAATACACCGATTGAAAATATTGAAATTGATTGATTTAATTGCTGAAAATGATTGCCATTATTTTCATAGGCTGACTGGCATGGCATCATTTTTGGCATCAAAGGAGACTTTGCAGTTATAATTCTGAATTCATATTCACAAATGCTTGTGTGAAAAAGCATTTCAAGTTACTCTGAAATGTGTTACAATTTTTAATGGTAATTTAAACATAATACAAATACAAATACAAATAATAATAATAATAATAATAATAATAATAATAATAATAATAATAATAATAATAATAATAATAATAATGGGGCAAATTATGTCATGTATGTCTGTTGTCTTTATCTGAATTTAAGTTTTATGTATTTTTTCAACTTCAGTGTAATCTGCAATAAATTTAGACAATGCCCTGATTAAATAATGCCCTCTTGTGGTCTTTGTGTGAGGAAAATTAAGCAGAGGAAATATATAATTAATATGATGATAACAGTACAAATACATTTTTTTCCCCTTTTACTTTATCTCCTATTATTTTATTTTAATTATGTTAACACTTTCATTTCCTCTTTTAATTCTTCCTCTTGAGAGTCTTGAGATGTTCATTTAAGAGAAACACCGAACACATATATACACACACACACACACACACGCACAGCACACACACATAAACACTTGTGGGGATGATGGGAATTACCCTCTCTTTTCACTAGATGGGGAAAGAGCCTCATTTAAAAGGTTTTGAAACTGAGCAAATGTTGCCCCACTGCACCTTTGCAAATAGCAATTTCTTGATAAAATTGTAATTTAATTCCTTTTAGTTTTTTCTAGAAATCCAGGGTCTTGGTAAGGGCTGAACTTAAATCACCTTAGCAAGTTGTGCATGGTTTAAATCTCTGAGAGGAGGTCTTTGAATTGTTTTCCTGCTCAAATGTGCATATGTGCATGGCTAAGGTGTGAGCAATAATTACCAAAATACCAAAATGCAAAGAAAAATATCCAAGTAACAAAACAAGTGTATATTGTGTGTGTGTGTGTGTGTGTGTGTGTGTTGCATTAGTGTTTTCATAATGGAGCCTCCACTACAGTTTGAGTAGGCCTGCTGTGGGTGTTTGTATGTAACTAGTGTTTGTATTAAACAAAATAACTTTTAAAAGAAACACATTTTCCCACAGTACAATATTTTTGAATCTATTTTAGGTTTCATGTAATTCGTTTTTCCGCGTATATTCAGACTCTTAAAATTGCGTTTCTCTGTGATTCATAAAGTTTTTCCTCTCTGTCCTTCTCTTTTCCCAGCACTCCCCACCCCCCTCCTCCTTCGTACATTGATTGCAGAGTAGCATATCATTAGCTCATGGTTGTGTTATGGCCCGCTGTTGTTCGTCTTGTCCCAGCTCCTCAGTGTGTCTGAATTGGCATGGGAAAGAGAAGGGGAGAGCTTAACGGCCAGAACTGTGAGGCTCTGTGGAGATGACAAGTAGCTCCTTGATTAACCCATAGGCTGGTTGAGCGGACACACTGTGTTCTTTATTCATTTCCCTTGTCCTTTTCTTTCAGAAAGAGACCCAATAGGGCCCAGCAGGTGAATGTAAAGAAACGCAAGAGGACTCCCCTCCGATCAACCTTTTCAGACCCAGACAATGGGCCGGCCCACCTCTTGTACAGCTGCATTAAAAACCTGATTAAAGTTCTTCCTGTTAGCGATTGATTGAGGATGCAGAGCTAAAACCAACAAAAACCTGCACTGCTGAGGCCTGATAATGACTGGGCCCCACCTACAAAGCACAGGCTTCAGATGATTAGTGGGGTTTTGTTTTCTTAGTAGGTGTGTGAGTGTTTTGTGACTGAATGTGTGTGTGTGTGTGTGTGTGTGTGTGTGTGTGTGTGTGTGTGTGCGTGCGCGTGTGTTAGAGAAAAAGAGAGGTGAGGGAGGAGAGGTTGTCTAACCAGGAGGTCTTCAGACAGATAGCTCTAATTAATCAACGGGCTCTGAAAAAGGAAAAAAAAGCTTTCTTTCTTTCTTTCTTTCTTTCTTCTATTTCAATTAGCAATGACAGCGTGTGGGTCTGTTTATTTGTGCAAGTAAATGCTTGTGTGTAATGTGTCAATAGCATGGACCTAAAATTGAACAAATATACTTATTAGATTATATTTAAAAAAAAACAATAATAACAGAATAAAAATAATAGCCTATATCAAATCATTAGTTAAATAAAATTATTGGTTAAATTAAATTAATTTTCCTAGTTTTACTGTATGTATATATATATATATATATTCTGATAATAAAAAAGAAGACAACAATTAAGGAAAAAAAATGTGTATGTATATGAATTGAAATACACATTATTTGAAGTGTTTGTACTGTACTCGTAATCTTTTAATCATCAATAACATTACCGGTAGTAAAAGAATAAAAATGGTCTCCCACATATGCTTGAGGCTCTGTTCAAACTTTTACATGCTTATCATAATCATGTTTTGAAGTGTGGATTTTTAAACACTCTTGTCATTGTTATGTAAACAGCCTTTTTTGCATGTTAATCCTTTTATGGGAGAACATTAGAGAGACGCATGACGACATGAGAAATGATTCGTAGAGAAGACGCTGAGAAGACTAACAATTTGCATGTGTGTGTGTGTGTGTGTTTGTGTGGCGAGAGAGAGAGAGGTTCTTCAAGAATTCATAAATATTGCATTTCTTTATTTGACGGATGTGTGACACATTTTCATGTTTCCTCAACAAATTCCACTGTCATATTTTTCCTTTTGTCAGTCATCTCCCAAACAGCAGATCCTGACAATTATCCCAGAGAAACTCCTGATCAAAACCACCTTATTCTGTCTGCTGCTCAGCTCCATCACACACACTGATTCTGCATCACTCTTTTCTTCCTCTCTCACAATCTTTATTTGATTCCAGCCCTGTATATTGCACCACTCATCAGTTCAAATGCAAAAAATTACATTCACAAAGTGTTTGTGTCATCTATATTTCTCACATGTTGTAATGTCTATTTGTTGATGCACAGCGCAGTTATTACAGTGTTGCTGCAGAGTGATTGTCGCGAGGCTTCACGCTGTGCTGTAACGAAGCAGCTAATTCTCAGTTTCAACAGAGGAGGGCATTGTGCGTTTACCTTAATGTGGGCCGCTCTTAATGATGGACTTGTCAGAAGAAGAATTGTAATAATGGCTATGAAAACTCTCATTAAAAATGTTTGGACTTGGTTTACCTTTTCAAGAATAGTCAGTTGAGTGTGAATTTGATTTGGAGATGTTTTGCCTGTAGTTAATCAAAGCAACATCAGATCAAATCTTTTATTAATTGTTTAATATTTCAAGTCAGGGCCAATAATCAGTAATTTGGTTGAAGATTTTTTACAATTTGCAAACTGTGAAATTTCCTACAAAAAATGGACAAATGCACACACTTGAAACAACAAGAAAGCCTTTTTATTCAGTCAATCCTGGAGTGTTTGAATAGCAGGAGAGTGGAAAATAGAGACAGGCAGGTAGAGGGAGGCACTGAGGAGGCCCTCAGGCTACAGTGAGGGTCTTGGGCAGATTGGCTCTGGGGCTCCACAACGATCCTCACATCCCACACATTTATCAGAATAGGGTTAGCGTACCACACTGTGCCTACACTTTCCCTGTGCCCTCACGCAAACATACAGCATATACAGCACACACGTTTAGCCCCAGACGTCCGCCTACACCCACTGTAAGCCTCATAGCCTTTTTAAACTTCTCCTTTGTGCACCCCTTCCTCCCACTCTACTGTTATTAGCCTCAGACAATCAGGCTACCTGACTCCACCTCGCAGCATATACTGTATATATGTATGAGTCAGAATGACCTGCAGTCTCAGTTATTTTCAAGTGCATAATTGTTCCATGTGTATGCATCAAATTGCCACTGCAGAATGAAAAAACTGCTACGGTAAAAAATACATTAGTGAGATATTAGTAAAATATCTAAGACAGTGAAATCATTAGAGATTCTTTAGCAATCATGAAACAAATATTTCCAATATGGTGGAAAAGCACACAGTGCAATGTGTGTTGTAAATACAGTTATAAGAGTTTTTTTTGTTTTATTCTTGCAACTTAAAGCCTTTGCAGCTCAGCCTATCCCCTGTGATTTTATTTCATATATGGTCAGGGAGTCTTATTTAGTCTTACATGATGCAAGTGTAGCCTCAGGCGCATGAAAAGAGAAAATTCAACTTTTGACAGAGAGTCATTCTCTCTTTCGTTTGTACCTTGTACATCTCTTTGCTCCTTGGAACCTTTTTGCTTATAGAAATGGACATTAATCGTACCTGGCAGGCAGTGAGTGGGATAAGAGCAGGGGTCTGTGATAAAGCTAGGTTTGTAGTTGGACTCTAACAATGTCTACACCGAGCCCTCGGAGTGAAAGGCTGTGAAATACTGTCTCTGTGTAGCGCTGCTGTTCTGCATTCAACCTGCTGATTTATTATAGATAGGACACAGTGTTACTGCTGCCTACAACTCGGCTTTTCATGTGGATTTGCAGTGGGTCAGAAATGAATGACCACAAGAATCACAAAGTGCACATGATGACGCATGGATAAGTCAATTTTTATAAAAAAAAAAAAAAAAAGGTTCTGTATTGTCCAAAAAGACATTCTCTATATCTAGATTTGGCATTTTTGGAGAAAAGTGAAATATGTTGTTTCCCGTGTGTGTTTATTTAAAAACATGGAGAAATGATTGCATTGTTCTGATTTCTGTGAAATCAAGATGGTGGGAAAAAAAAACTTGGTGGGTGTATTTCCATGACCTACAACCACAAGGACTGGAAATCTCGACACAACCTCTGTCCTCAGCGCCAACCCCCAGCCTTGTCCTTGCCCCCACCAACCCACCCTCTACAAACTGCGGGCCTCCGCAGCACGTTGTTTCATACTCGACCCTCTGTGTCAGCACTGGGTCAGTGAGTCTGCCGACGGGCTGTGTGTACCATCAAACACACATGTCAGTGTGAGGGACTGCCAGATTGTCAGTAACTTCTCATCCAACCCTAAAATATCTCATAGTTACACACACACACACACACACACACACACACACACACACACACACACACACACACACACACAGACTGGCTCAATATCCTGATCTGTCTGACCCCAGTGGATGTGGATCAGTGCAGAGGCACTGACAACTCAGGCTCTGGCATGCCAACAAGTCTGGTGTCGATGAAGTGATGCTTTGAATTAAAAGTACGTTTGCCGCTTAAGAGGAGCTAACCTGATTTGACTAGCTAACGTGATTTGAGTGGGCTCAGGCGGAGTGGTACAGTGTGTGGAGAGAAATGGATCTCTGCCAGCTGGATCTGCTTATTCAGTCGATAATGGAAGCAAATGCAGCCAAATGAACCCCAAAGTTCAGCATGGAGCTAATCTGAAATGTTAACAGTTGCCCTTGCACTGATGCTATTTGGTGTTATTACTATGGTTATCTAATAGCCTCTGCTTAATGCTCTTGAGCATTACAAGCATTTAGTGTGGCGATCATTGGCATTCAGTAAATGAAAGAAATCAAAAAATGTAATCCAAATGCAATCATGTGTACGTGTTTATTTTTTTTGTTCATGGGTTTGTATTTTTGATTGAATTTTTTGATTCCACTGAACATCTATGTTCATCTCTATTTCCATATGTGTCATTCACTCTTAAAAATAGTTGATCTTTCCCATACCGTGGCTAATTTTAGTGCGAGAAAAGCTTTTGATGAGAGAGGCCAAGCTTCTGGGGTGTTTTCGGAGGTGAGAGAGTGTTAGAAATGGTGAGCTACAAAGTGCAGAAGCGCTGATTGGGGAGAGGTGGTTGGAGAAAAATATTTGACTATTAGGACATCTGTGTGCAGGCAGCCTGTGTGTGTTTCTCTTACCAACTCTTTCTCTGTGGCGTCACTGTTTGTGTAGGAAAAAGGAGGGTATTTTACTTTGTATGTAAAGAAGGTGAGGTGCAGAACCCCCCCCCCCCATCCTCAAAGAGCATTAATCACTGGTTCTCAAAGACACAGTCTCTCTGAGGAGTAGTCACTCACCCCAGAATGACGAGACACACATGAAAGCTAGCAAGGGGGGGTTCAAGATAAAGTATAGTGAACCATTGTGCAGGGAGAAGGGGGAGAGGATTTCCCCTCTCATTAAAGATCAACTGCTCGGCTCTCACCTAACGAGAACTCCTTCTTGAAAGCAAACAAACAAACAGGCACTCACTTGGAGGGTAGGAACCACAAAACGGAGAAGAGGCTTTCCACAATAGACGATATTGCATATTGTCAACTCTGTACCTCCACTAAACTCTCCGGCGTCGCACTTGTCAGGATAAGTTGTGGATGTGCGCTATCAATATGAGGTCATAGGTCACAGTTGGTCTCAAGAGGGAAGCAGAGCAAAGCTGGGCCCTTCTTCTTCTGCCCTTCTCAGAAATGCCTTCATGAACTCCAAGCGTGAGACCTCGCCCCTGAAGACCAACCCCTGCTGGGCTTCTAATCCTGTCTAAAAGAACCAGGAAGATGGCTTCTCTGCTCCTTCTCTGGCCTTCGGGTCCTCCAAGAGTTCCCAGTATATGAGGGGATTAGCAAAGCAGGCCTCGAGCACCCCCGCTGTCTCAGTGTGGAGCTGACCCTGCAACCCTGTGGCCAGGTGGAGCTCCACGATGGGTGGTACCCACTACTGAATTATCTTCTCTCTTCCTCGCTAAATGAGGTGTCCTGAAGCGCTCCAGGTAAGACAGGTCACGAGGGGTCGACAAACCCCTGTGGTCTGACACAAAAAGAGGCAGAGGATCACCTGCCGCTTGCCAGATCAAATGAGGGCTTAAATAGGGGGCTACTCTCTTGTCAAATCTCTCTCCATGAATACTCAGGAAGGCCAGAGACTACTGTATAGCCTCCCCCAGTCTTGGCCTCCTGTAGACCTGAGACCCTGTTGACTGCTAACACCCCTGTACTTCAGCCCAGGTCCCCTCACAGTAGCCATCAAGCTCTTAATTCCTACTCTCAGCCCATCACTAAGTACTGTGTGCATAATGGACCTATAATCAACCCCTGGCCAATGGAGCCTTTTCTCTCAGCGTGTCTGCACTCATGTTGAGCTTGCATGTCGAGTTGCAATAAGATGCTAATTAGACCTCATATCTACAGGGCTAATCTGTGTGTTCACATTCAGGTGCTTTTAATCCACTCCATAGCCGACAGCTTGCTAATTTGCAGGTAGTATTAACATAGTGGTCAAGGGAAAAGGCTAAAATTATCTTGTGAAAAATTAGAATGTAGACATGTTTGAAGGGACCTGTTCTGATATAACACGCAGTAATTATCTAAGCGCATGTACAATGTGTTGTGTGGCTGTAAGGTTAATGGTCAGATCCTGCTCTCTCTACCAAATAACCTCATCAAACTGCACCGCATGACAGGGTAAGTGAGGGGTGTGGCGATCTAGGTGCCCAACACAATGCCCCTTGTCAGTCAGCCTCATTCCTGGTGGTGAAGAGGGACGAGGGAGGGTGCGACGGAGGCAGCCACAGGCCATTGGGTCTCTGCGATTGGCCTTAATCCGCCAGCTAATAAGTTCAGAGAGGGGCCATATGCTGCGGTGCAATGTGTGGGGAGGGGAGTGTTGCCTCATGTTACTTACACCAGGCCGGCGCTTTCTCAGGTACCGCCCTCCCACGGTCTGTTCCTTTGTACTGGGGGATCAGCCCTCTCCACGCTGTGAATGGTCCGAATTGATTAAACCCCACCGTATAATTGTCAGCAAATCCCAGCGAATCATTTCCCATCCATTTGAAAAGTACAATGTGCGTTTCTCTTTTTCTCCTCGTCTCCTTTCTTCCTCACCATGCCCACCCCTCAATGTCCTTCCCCTCCTGTTTTCTTCTTCTTCTTCTTCTTCTTCTTCTTTTTAAGGTCTCAGGGTTGTCCCTGCATGCCACTCTCAGCCCCCTGCATGAGACAGAAAGCATAGGCAGGAGGAGGAAGAGGATAAGAGGAGGCAGGGGTGAGGAGGCATAGGGTATGCTTGGCTGGACATTTGGCCGTAGATGAAAGTGGGCAAAGGGGAGACATGTTTTAATCTGTGGCCCAGGCCAGAGAGTGGGGTGCTGATCTGAGCTGGCACCTGCCTGGGCCCAGCCAAGGCTGAGTCTGGTCACAGCATCAGGTAAACACCAGGCATTCAAGGTTGAAGAAGTGGACAGGTATCGCTGTAATAAATGTTAGGTTCAGTTGTGTTTTTTCCAGTCTGTCCTCCCAAGAAAACAAGATCAAGATCAGGCAATTTCGGCAAGGGCCCTTAAACGACATTTGTTTACGTTCAAGTTATGTTATAACGAGGAGTCAATGTAGGGAGGTGTTCTGGGTGGATGGATGAGTTAACAAAAAATCTGACTTTAACAGACTGCAATTCATTTCCCGTTTCAAATCGCTAGTCAATGTTGTGTTTTTCAAACCATGACCACAATCGTTCACTAACCTTATCCAAGTGGTTATTATTGTAACCATGGTCCCCACCTCTACAAACTAGTAATTTTAACCCACACCACAATGTTTCCCTAACCTTAACTAAGAACTTATTTAACCCAAACTGAGATCTTTCCGTAAACTTAACCAAGTCGTCTTTGTGCCTAAACCTAACCAAATCTTAACCAAAGTCTCATCACATCATACAATGGATTTGTAAGGTTGTAGTTCTGGAAGACATCCTGTCAGATCAGAAGTCCCAATTACAAACGTATGACGTATTTTTCGTCATCTTATTTGGAGAACTTGCTGGTTTTTCCGGAGTGTCCGCTTCTCAATGAAGAATGTCCTTTTTATGTGAACATGTCTTCCAGCATTCAAAACCAAAATATCCACTTTGTATGCTTTTATAATATTACATACTTATTCACATTTTTGTTTTGGATAACAGATATAACAGAATAATTCTCTGTAACACTGACCACAGACCAATCAACCCCTCTGACACTTGTCCTTCCTCTAATCAATCCCCCATTATGAGTACACATGTTCAACACCCTTTCATTGATCTGAGAGGTCCCTAGACAGAGGTTCAAGACTCTCTGACCTCAGTCATTTAACCTTTCACCTCAGCTACTAGCTGAAAGCATGTCCCAATTTGGGGATTCAGTTTATTTCAGTTGGCCTGTGGCTTAAAAAAGATTCTTCTCTTCTTCTGGACACCTATTTTGCTATAGATAAGTAGATTTTGAAAACTTGACATCTTTTACATAATATAATTATCTGGACAAAAAATAATACGAAGAAGAAGCTTTTCGAGGTCAAGAATGAACTTTCATACTCAACGATAACTTTGCTTTTCTTTGGCCGTTTGATGGGTAGATCTGTTTAAAGGCCCAAAGTTCAGTTAAAAAAGGTGCTCATGTACCATTATTTTGTTGACATATCGAGCAAAATGTCACCCGTCGTAATGGCTCGGTCTGTATCTCCCGTTGTTCGCCATTCACATCCCATTGAGATCTTCCTTACATATGGGGTCATATACATATAAGCAGTCCCTGTCACGAATCTCGTAACCTGACATTGATCTTCAACTTTGACGCTTGGCTTTCATTACTGGCTGAAGGGCGTTGTTTGTGAGAGTGATCTTCATGTAAAGTGCTAGTAAACGATCATAGGCCATGCTGGCAGATTTATGATCATGGGGGTTACAAGGAGACATGGGACAATGCAGCATCTCATATATACTCATATACAGTAAATAGCACAGTCCTGTGAGTTTGTATGCAGTCATGGTGGTGGTGATGATGGCGATGATGAGGAGGTGATGGAGAAATAGGAGGCTGGGATAAGGTGGGGAAGGACAGCGAGTAAGCTGTTGCGCACAATGTTGTGGTTATGATGCTTTTGGATGGATAATAGAGCCCAACCAAGTCAGTTCTAATTCATATGAAAACTACCATGCAAATGCTCATATGGATACAAACCACATATTAACATGCTAATTCTGGATGAAGCTCATGGTCAGGGAAAGCTGCACCTTTGGCCCCTTATTTCCATGCTGAATAGTTAACCTTGAGATCAACGCTGGAAAATGCAATCCTCAAAGACTGTCCCTCTAGACCCCATCCGAAGAGTTAATTATCGTTTCCCACTCACAGTTCTGCATTGTTAATGACTTCCAGTGCATTTTTTTCCCCTTTCAAACTATAATGCTTTCTATCATGGGGCTTTATCAGGGCAGGTGTTGGACTGGGAATTCAGTGAATACAATGTGGTCTTATTCTTCCCCTGCATTAAAACTGAACATACTTGCCTTGCTTTTTGGTCATAACTCTGACCGCCAAGGTTAGTAACTCATCATGTCAAGGGTCATTAATCCTTCACTCTTCCACCCTAAGTCCTTAATGATGTCCACTAACTAGCACAGGAATCCTTCAGCAAGAGTCTCCTGGGAATGAGGTCGTGGTGTTTGGTTCGCAAACTTTGACCTCTTGTGACCACAGTGGTCTGACCCACACATGTGCTCTTGTACCAATGAGGTCATCAATGGGACATTGTCAAGGGCCTTGAGCAAACAGATTAGGCCCATTGTTTGTAAACAGGATGACCAGCTGCCTCACTGCCCGTCACTATAATTACGTGATCCGTGAAGAAGTAAACTGACACGAGGCCCAGTTTATTGGGAGCTCAAGTGGTTGTTGAAGTTTTTGGCAAATTTAAAGGCATCCCTTGGTAAGATGTATGTGTATTTTTTCTGCTGTGACACCATTTATTAACAAATAGTTTGCGTAACACCTCGTTGTTGAGAAAAAGCAGGAGACCATGCAAATAATATTTTACTATTTTTGAAGGTGAAACATAAATTTGATCCTACAATTTAAGCAATATGTAATAATTTACACAAACAAAAGAAAAATAGCAGCTCAAAAAAAAAAAAATGCTAAAACAGTACGAACCCAAACATGCCTCTCACCAATCACACATTAATCCCAGCAAAAAAATAGTCAAAGCCAAGGAGTCTTGGTTAAGTCGAGTGTTGCTTAGTGCCTATCACTCCCTCGTTCACCCCCCACTCCTCAACAAATTGCCCCCCCCCCCCTACCATTGCAGTCTGTGTCCATCCAGTGCCCCCCCCCATCCTATCCTCATTTGACCTACATCTCCCATATGGAGAGAGGCACTGGACGGATAGAGAGGAGACACTGCCGGGAGGTCAGAGGTTAAATGACCAGGACTGTTTACAAGGCGATGGGGAGTTCAAACAGCAGACGCTTGTCCAGTCTTTGTCCTCACTCTGTTAATGACTCCATTAAAGACGGACAGAGTAGAGAGACAGAGTATTTAAGCCATTATTGGTCAACTGTATGAATTTATATATTTTTTTAAATAATCTTGAATAATTGATCCAAATGATAAAATGTATCAGTAGCAGTTATTCCCAAATAAATATATAACAATGCAAGAAAAAGATATATACATATATCAAGCATTTCTTCAGTCCAATGGATACGTTGCTACCAGTCCAAACGTAAATCTTCCACACCTTAGCTTCTATACAACGTCTCACATGGGTTATGAATCTGATTAACACAGGGTTTGCTTTTGTTTGGACACCCTGTGTTTACATAAAGAGGCCCAGTGGGACCAGCCCTGGAGGTCAGGGGGTCGAACCTCGGTTGTCAGAGAGCCTTGTGACATTTCTTTCCCACGTTTCCAGGCACCCATTGTCCGTGGCGAGGAGCCCCCGTTAACGTTTGGCCCTGGGAGGTAGTGTGGCGTGAGAGGGAGGCCTAGGGGCATTGGACCCTCAGCGGGTCCCTGGGAAACGGGCGTAACCAGGCGGGGCTGAGGCGAGCGGGGACAGCATGGGGTCATTTTCCGGCTTGCTGCCCCTCTAAAGGGCTTTGGAGCACAGTATTGGCCCCTGGAGGAGTGCTGGTGTGCAGACAGTACAAAGGGCTTTGTCTGTGTGTGTGTGTGTGTGTGTGTGTGTGTGCGTGTGTGCGTGTGTGCGTGTGTGCGTGTGTGCGTGTGTGCGTGTGTGCGTGTGTGTGTGTGTGTGTGTGAGATGTGTGACTGACTACACACCTGTGCAGGTCCAATCCCCGGTTTTATTAATAACTAATTGTGATAATGGATAATGAAGTCAAATAATGTCATGGTAATTTTAGCAGGGTAAGAGCAACAACCAGTGTTGTAGAAAATACACCAAGGTGTGTGATCACAAAATATAGTATGATGATTCAATAATGATGGCAGCTGCCGTTGACGTGCAGTCAGGAAAGAATAACAACGTAATGTAAGTAGAACGCAAAAAAAGTTGAAGTAAAATATCTTGAATAATAAAATGGATTAACATTCTGTGTGTGAGAACTAATTTCAGAGGTCACAGGATACAATATTTGCATTTTGTGACCCAGAATGACATGAAAAACATGATTTATTAACTGGTTTAATCACTAGTTGGGCTTTTGGAGCGATCACAGGTGTTTCTATCACTAATGCAAATTGTGTGTAAAGCAGAGACAAACCCTTTTAAAATCTTGTGCAATATTCTGATTATAATTCATTTACAATCCTACTTTGTTTGTTTTTGTTACATGTAGTAAATATGTAAATATGTTTATTTGTATCACAGCATGATCCTGCAATATTAGCACACAAATTCCTTCTTCCTTATGCTTTACTCACTAAGTAGATGTGCATTTACATTTTGCCTCTTGTAGTCCTAGGATGTCATTTGAAGCTAACACACTGAGCTATTGAATAATAAATAGACATCGGCAAAATGGATAAATAAAACATATCATCCTGCCATTATCACCTTTTCTCTGTCTACATGCCATAAAAAATATAACCGACGTTCCTACTTATAATAAGGTCATCCTTTTTTAATGTTCCCCTGCTCGTATCTTCTCTGGGTCTCTGACGGGTTTTCAGGAGTCTGGTTTTGCAGTGGAATAGACGTGTACAGTAATGTGTGACTAGGGCTTTGTTGATCTGAGAGGGGTGCGTGCTCGCTTGCTTTGAGAGACGATGAGAAAGACCCCCTCCACCCGAACGCACACACATGGACCAGCACTGTTCCTGTGGAGAGTAAAGATAGAAGCAGCAGATGATCTTGAGGGAGAAATGGTCTGCGGTGTACATTGCACAGAGAGGATCTGTGCTGTTTTTCCTTCTCTTGGTGCAGCTTGCATGTGTTGTGATGAATGGCAGCCATTTTGTTTTATGCATTACGATTCACTCTGTCCCTCTCACATCTTTAAATGTTTTGAAGTCATCCCTGGGGAATATAATAAATAAAAATAAAATCCACACACCTGAACTTTGATTTGTTCTCTCTCTTCTTTAAGAAATAATTAAATGGTTTCCTGTTAATCCTTTCTTATTCATTAACTGCATTTAATTCAGTGTTTTGTCTCTCCGTAACACAAAGTAATTATAAAGCTACAATCTGCTCAAGGCTGAGGGGAAAAAAAGAAACACATTGGCAGAGATGGGAATTTTTACACCTGGAAAAAATGGAGAAGCACGGTTTGTTTGTCTCCAAAAGACCATGCCAGCTCTTAAGTGTTATATATGAAAGTTTATATAAAATGTCTATTCATCCCATTGGAAGTTTACCTGGGCGGAACGTATTACCAGTAGCATATCAGCCACAACAACTAGCCTGATAGAATCTCTCCACTCTTCCAAAACACAGACAAAACATTGCAATCTAGTGGCTGATTGCAGCTATTTTCTTGCTTCTCTCTTCAGCAGAATTGTTTCCTGGCCCTTACGAATTGAGTTTATCAGGTGTTGAACAATGGAATAGGGGTGGTTTATCAGGTGTTAAACAAGAGAATAGAATATTGTGGAAAAGGTAACAACTTTTTACAGAACTCAAAACCAAACTTTGTTTCAATTTCATTGCGTTGAGAGGGCACAAAACCTTTGGATCTGAAAAAACAGAAAGAAGTGCTAGGTGCTTTGGATGCACTACAGCATTTCCACACAATCCTTTGTCAAATAGCCCTGACGCATGGGAGGGTGCCATTTTATTTTCAAATGTATTTATTCATGGATCTGACATTTTAAACAACCCCTGCGTGCCTGCAGAGTTACATAGCAAGCTAATTTTCTATATTCCATAGGTTTAAGGCTATATCACTTACCATAGGCTGTAAGATCTGAGGACTATTCACTTGCTGTGTTTCTCTCTTATCGCCTCCTGCACTCCCAAAGCCTGAACCTAAACTTGGGAGTGCAGGCATAGATTTATATGCATGCCCCTCCTTTGATGACAGGGTAAATATTTACAGAGAAAGCCAAGGTGCCCCCATCATTACCCATGTGCTGTGTGTTTGCCCACCAGTTAAATTCTTAGGGGGATTGTTTGGTGAGATGAATGGGGCCAAAGTGCTGAAGGACATATCGTAGTTCAGCAAACAATACCTCCCCTGATTGGCTCAGCAACAGCTCGGTCCAGTGGGCAAAGTTAGCAGCGAGGAGGTGAGAGGAGGGAAAAAATAGTCGTCATAGGTTTTGCCTGTCAATTAAGGCTGCTTTGAATGGCTGGGAGGTGGGAGAGCGCTCGGCTCGACATCTCCCCGGCCCTGTTGGATCTGTGGAGATAGCTGAGGTGTCGTTCACCTCAAATAGGAAAAACCCTGTCAATATTCAACTATTTAATAACCCTGAATGTGCAGCTCACTGTGCCTTTTGAAGACTGTGGGGTCTGCATTTCCCTTTGATGTACTTTCATTGTCAGACTCTCTATCTGAAATCTTCGAAGATGGAATTGGTGACATTTTCTCTTTTTTCATTCATTCAATCCAACCTCAAAGGTTTCAAGCAGTATTTCTCTAGTCCAAGATGCTTTGTTGTATGGATGGGGGGGAGGGGGGGCAGTCAACTTAGCTGTAGTTCTGCACTTGGATTTCTATCACTGGGTAATGGAACACCAGGAGATTTAGGCAAGGATGTTACTGACAAAATATGTATTTTTTTGTGCCTTGCTTATAAAGCATCTAGATTGCTCCGATGTAGTTCCTTTTGCCAAAGTCAAAAACACAAAGGTACATTGAAGCACATTTGCACATGAACATGTTTTCTCTTAAACACACACCCAAACACAAACACACACACACACACACACACACACACACACACACACACACGCACGCACGCACACACACACACACACACACACACACACACACACACACACACACACACACACACACACACACACACACACACACACACACACACACACACGCACAAAGCTCAATATTGACAGTTGACTTATGTACTCACCTTAACTGAATTATGCTAGCCCATATAACATAGTTCGCATTACATGTTTTTGCCTCCATCCGAGGATCTTCACTGACTGAGATATTATACCATTATAACTCTAACATTGAAATGGGTTGTTGGATAAATATTATATCATGCCAAGCCATGTGACTGGATCGTATTATTATATTTGTCATAATTTACACTGTAAACCCACATTTAGTTGTAATTAAACATTTTAGTGGTCACTACTTATTCTTTCATGTTTTGTTAAAGAAAACATATCCATTATTAAAACACATTAGTTGTTTGTAATAATCACCTTAAGTATGCAGTGCAAATATCATATGAAGCTGAACTGTTCTGCGCTGAAGCGATGCAAAGGCTCATGGGAAAACAAAACATGTTCTGAACGGTTTCTGTCCTAGTTAAAGTGTGTTTAAATAATGTTCTGTTAATGTTTTACGTGTGCATTTATGTTATTTGGGTTTTAGTTTTTTATGGTTGATTTAATGTTCATGTTCATCTACATTTATTGTTGCACCATGACTGAGACCCAGGTGGGGACTGATGACTTCTGGGACAATTTGTTGAGTTATATTTACACACACTGGAAACAAGTTTCTAGAGTGAAGTTTACCATGCTGAACAATATGTTGTAAATTGCAATGTTTTCTGTGAATTTTTAGCTTCTCCGCTTTATTGGAACACATGTAATGAATACTTCTTTTTAAAGTCTTACTGTCCAAAAGGAAAATAAACAACATATATATGAAATAACTATTTCTGTAGTAGTGATAAGAAGCCTAATGTTTTATATTTCTTATATTTCTTTGCATGTTTAAAGCTATAGTGTGTAGTTTCTGTCTCCCCCATGAGGAATTCTAAGTAATGACAACAACACTGTCGGCGTGTCCACGTGATACAAGCCCTCGGTGATCGCGCACCACCCCCACCCCTCCTCCATGCAGTTGCTAGTAGCCAAGGAGGACACAGAGGATTAAAAAAACATGATGGACTCTTCGGAGGAGGTCATTATCTTCACTCGATTTTTTGCGCGCGAAAGTCACCGCACGACACCAGTTTCTGAACATAGCCATACAGAGAGAGTTGTGTGGAGCTGTCTTAATTAGCTTTGTAGCAAATCATTTGGCAATGGGTTGAATGTAACAAGCGTTCATTAATATCAAAAAGTTGCGCACTAAAGCTTTGACTTAACATGCTTATTTTAGACAACATGACTCTAGAAAAAAATAATTTATGTTTACTAATGATTTTTAGTAATGACTACTAATGTAAACTTGATTTGTCTACTACATCAACTTACCGCTCTGTGTTAACACAACTTGACCTGTTAAGTTTCACCTTGTGTACAAATTTAGATGGTTTAAGGTTCCATGCAAATTTCTAGTAAAGTCAACTAATTTGGGATAACAGTGTACTGGGATAATGGCATCAAAACTGATCTGAAGCCACTGTAGAAACCAGAATTCAGTGATGTGGAAAGATAAAACAGGCATATTGTGTTTGTGTTCGCAGTTTGATTGTGAGGTAGAAATCCGGAATTTGTTTTTTGGTTATTTGAGAAGACGACTGTCGATTGTGCTCAATAATTAGGCTTTGCTAATTAGGTGGTCAAGGCTATAGTATGCAGGCTAGTAGCTGTCGGAACATGACAATGTTATTAAATTTTACAATTGTGCATTGATTATAAACTGTATAAACATAACACCAGCAGCAGAAAAAAAGGGAAACTCAGGCTGGGTTGTCAGTTTTCCTACTCTTTATTCCCCTGTTTATAGAAGAGGGCACAGCTGTTGGTTGATGTGATTTTCTGTTGGTGTAGCTTCAAGCTTTTCATTCAAAGGGAGACAACTCTTTATATGTTAGGTTGATACAGATTCACATCTATTTGTTTGTTGTCAGTAGACTTTGCCTATTTTTTCACCAGAAGTATTGATTTTCTTTAGTGTGTCTATAACTGAAGATTTTTGACAATACTGCATAATGGCCACAAAATTCACCAGGCCTAATTGTACTGTAGTTATGACCAAGAGGCTAACTTCTTCCAATGTGGGTTGTGATTATGGTACATTTGACATGGCAGCAATAGTAAATTACTTTGTGTGTCATGAAGTCATTCCTGCATACAATGCGAACAATAGACACAGAGAGACATGTTAAGATGGGATTTTAGTTTCAGCAGCTACAGTCGCTTTAATCACCAGTTACACATCACATTGTATAATCAAAGCTTAACAGGAGTGGTTTTTTTAGCAGTGTATGTCAATACTTTTTTAGAACTGGCGTCAAGCTAGCTTTTGCAGTAAGGAAAATCAGCCTGTAAAGTGAAAACTAATCTCCCAATGTGAGACTTTAATGCCACTAAATCACCTTTTGTCACCTTTATTTTTTTTAACCATTTACTGTATTGACTATAATGTCACCCACTAGATCAGACATATTTGTCAAACTACAAATAACCAAAATGCAGAAGAAAAGCAGTCAGTAAATTGAGGAATGGGTTGAGCATAAATGAAGGTTTAGCAAATGTCAACAATACCTAGATGACACCAGTATGAGCAGATAAGAGCTTAGCTAAACTTTATCACAGTGTGTTTGCTTTAGTAAAGGCATATTATAAGCACAATGTTGTACATGTTTAATAAGAATATAAATTGTAATGCTTTTGACTTTTAGACTGGCGATTATATAAATGCCTTTTTCCCTTTTGCTTTGTATTTGACTTTACATTTACTTCAGCTCGATGATAGCACCCCTCCTTGACCTTTGGCTTCAAAATATCCAATAAATATATAAAACATGAGACCTTAAGAACACCTGAAAAACTCAAAGTAGAGCCCTGATCCAAGGCAATTATCATATTGAGTCTATGCAGTACTAGTGCAAGCAGAGTCCCTGTGAAATTCATATTGTGGACTATCCCTCCCTGTAAAGTATCTTTCGAGGTCTGTCTTGAGGAGGACATAACTACAGAGCCAACACTCCAGACTTTCCCGTCTGTCTGTGGTGCTGTGTGCTCTATACATCTTCACCCACCATTCCCTCACATTTTCACTCTGTGCACTCTCACTCTGGAGGACCTATACACTGGCAGATAAGAGGAAATGAAGTCTCGTCTACACAATTTGAAGCGCTGCTTTGAAGCCGAATGTGAAATAGCAGCTCCGCTCCTCTCTGCTCCTCTCCGGCTGGTAAAATAAGGGCCCTCTCGTTAAAAGCACTTTACCTGTGCTCCCTCTATGGATCATTGCTCTCATTAAACAGATTTGGGGTTACATACAAATCACAATTACTCCAAGCACTAACTGTTAATGGGCACAAGAGTTGAAAGAGTAAGAGAAATGTTTCTGACATTTATCTTTATATCTCTCTGTGAGCTTTGGATAAGAACACATCAAAAAGGGTAAGGTGAAGCATAAACTAACCTAAACCTGAATGGGGATTGATTTCAAAGATGTGAAATCGCAGCCACAAAATTTTAACTTTACGGTAGATTTTAATCTTATGGTCCACTGGGAACAGTTACTTATAAAATGGGTATATGTTTAAAATACATTTTGAATTAGAATTTTCTCTCTAGACTGAGCTAGCATTCTTGCCCTTATGTGACCTTTCAGTACTTACCGAGTGAGTTTTCCTGCAATTGAATATGCAACACACATTACTGTGTGGCTGTGTGTCTGTGCGTGTGTGTGTGTGTGTGTGTGTGTGTGTGTGTGTGTGTGTGTGTGTGTGTGTGTGTGTGTTTGTCTGTCTGTGGAGTGTTGTGTATGTACCAGACTGTTGAGAATACCCACTGGGTCTTACTGCACAATGCCAAGAAGAGTGCAGGGAAGACTTTCATCTGCTCACCACAGAGATCCTGCTGTGTGTGTGTGTGTGTGTGTGTGTGTGTGTGTGTGTGTGTGTTTGTGTGTGTCTTCAGTGTTTGTCTGAATGGTAAACGAGGGAGAGATGTCACCTCGGGCTCCACAACACAGAGAGGAAATATACTTTTTTGCATTGCAGAAACAGTAACTCTTCCTAATTTGACACTTGATCATTTAGTTTTAACCATATTTAAATGACTGTTTGCACTTTGCATCAACGGTTCCTCAGATAAAGATAAACCTCTTTAAAACTGATTGCTTCGTCTGAGAGGAACCTGCTGGCTGCCTCAGGAAAAGAGAGCAATATTAAGTTTTTCACAAACGACCAAAAGAAACCAGAATGTGGATATTTCCTCATGTTGCATCTTAGCGTGTGTGTGTGTGTGTGTGTGTGTGTGTGTGTGTGTGTGTGTGTGTATGTGTGTGTCAGAGAAATGGAATATACAGTAAGCACACAACATTAACATTTGGTGTGTCTTTGTGAGCATGCATGTGACTGTGTGCAGTTTTACCGTATGTGTGAGGGCCTCTCCTGGTGACTGCCTAGGGCAATAGCACAGGATTTAATCCCATGTATGCCTCCAGTCTCTTAGCTGCCTGCGTAGATGTGGAGGAACGTTTTAGCCCCTGCAGTGTGCCGTAGGGCACAAGTGCTCACCCTACTGTACTGCTAACAGACAGCAGCTGCCTGGTGCTGCTTCAGCACAGTTTCCTCCAAGCTTTCACCATTTGTGTGCTACTCTCTCTACACTCTGTGTGGCACAGTTCAATTTGCAGCAATGAGAGATGGCTTAAGGAGGGAGAAATTGACTTTTGACAGCCATTATATGAAAGTATGCACACTTTCACAAATTTGTATCAGTGTCTGGAGGTGAAGAGCACTCCATTGCCTGAAAATCATCATCTTAATGTATAGACTCATCTTGATTGGCACTTGGTTGTGTGGAAGCTAAGAAATATAGTAAGTAAAACATGCTTATAGTGAAGCCAAATGCCATGCATTGATTGAGAAATGGAGTGAAGACATCCTTAGTGCTCAATTCAGGCTCCATGACAGGCAATCACATTTCATTTGACAAATGAATTCAAGGAAACAGTCTGACATGAATAACTTTATACAGTAGGTGCATATAAATCACATCGCTTAAAATAAACATCAAGGGAAGTTATCCAAGCTTTATCTCTGTCCTTAAAATAGTTGAAGCAAATTTTCTGATAAAAAAACTAAAGCTACACAAGCAAGATTGTTATGTGAAAATGTGCCCATTACTTTGGCCTAAATCCCAAGGGGCTGCATCAGTGGAATAATCCCATCCTCCCCAGCTGACACTTATATGTTTATGAGCACCCTATTCTGAGAATCTCTGGACTTTCTTGCATCTCTTATTATGTTTGAATCAAATGAAATAAAAAAAAAAAAAAGTAAATTACATTGTCAGGGTGCTAAACGCCAGTGTTGTATGTGCAGTTTGCTGTAATGTGATTAATACCCAGAAATGCTTTATAGTATTTGAAGCAGAAAGTTTGGAACTGAAATATGCTCAGCAACTGTATTACTCATCATTGTGTTTCCCCAGGATTGATTTTATGGCAGAAATGCCTTTACCCTTTTACATGATCGATATTATATAATCACGCAGTGCTGTCAAGGCGTTGCTGATTCTCTGAATTAATAAGATGGTGAAATTGAATTCACTTGATATTGTCACTGGGGCTTTTACAATTTGCTGTGAAACCTGTCATAGCCCATTTCCTTTCTGTCTGTGTCCTTATCCTTTCAACTGGTTCATTATTACCATGGCCTGACCTCCTGTGGTGTATATTGAGAGTTCTGATGAGGTTGTCGAGGAAGGCTGGAGGAGTGACAGGTGGTCTTGATGATTACTATCCATCCACACTCTTCCATCTCACCACGGTGCAAGCCTCAACCACAGATCTCATCTCTGATGTCTACAGTTGCAGCAGAAAGGTAGATCAATAGGTGTCATAATCGATAGGTCAGAACGCGGGCTCACTGAAAGGTCAGCGCCGATCGATTCCCTCGTTATTGTACTGCAACCTCTCTGCTGTTATGTGTTGATCATTAACTATGAAACCCTGCAGGGTGCCAGCACCCCTGCATGCTTTTTGTAACATCAACTAATCCTAATTATTAGTTCCGCTCTAGCTGGAGGGGCAGGCGACGACATTTTCTTCATCTGTGTGTGATGTGTTATGTTATGATATCTGCCTGGCGCTCACACCCCTGACCTGTCTCTCTGTGAGACAGTTCCTCGTTAGGAAAAAGTCAGCCCGCCCGCTGCTGCATGTAGCCGCTGCCATACAACCATAACTGAGTGACAGTGCTGTATGTGGCTGCCACGCTGCAGGGTTCTCGGACCAGCATTCTTGAGCTCCAGGAGACTATCCGGGAGCGGTACAGGCTCCAGATCAGGAATCTTACACCACTCAGCCCACAGCAGTCCTTGTCCACCATAAAGCTTAGCAAGACAGCCATGTGGGCTCTCAGCTCTGCAGAGGAAGAGAACAGGATCACCTGCTTGAGCCAAATGTGATTTTCACCTCAGTCTAGACTGGTGTGAAGCTATGATGGAGTTTTGACTGGCTTGAGAAATGCAGTGATATGGGGGTGACAAAATGGATGTCAGGAACCAGCTCAGGTAACTGTGTCTCATGGAATGCAGCCATTCTCTATTTTTAAGACATGAGTGATAGAGGAGCGCCCAGTGCCCCAAAAAAACAACCTTGCATACTACACCAGGTTATCATTTAATATACCAAAGAACAGCAAAAATACAAATATCCTAAATCAACTGTGAGTTAGTGTGGAAAGTAAATCCAAATAATCTACAATACAAATTGAACAAATTGAAAACCAGATACTGACATGCATGTTCAGTGCTGAAGAAAAATCAGGCCTGTGCCGTGGCCAAGCAACTACACAGCTCTCTTTTGACCCTCTAAACCCATTTTGTCCAGCACTCCTTCCCTGAAACGGCATTAGCATAAATCTCCAGCACATAGAGGTAATGATGGCATGAAATTATGGCTGCCTCAGCAGACCTCATTCCCCTCTCTGCTCTCCCTCCCTCTGGGTCCAAGGCCTCAGCCTTCAACTGAGACCATCTCCCATCCCACCATCTTTCTCTCCCTCTCTCTTCTCCTTTGCCTCCTAGTTCCATTCAAAGGGAATGTGTAACTGAATTTGAAATTGAGTGCCCCTCTTTCAAGGACCACAGCTAATGAGACATTTTGCCTTGAAATCCAGGCCGGATGGGGGGGATACCCTGATGGGCGAGGCCTGGAGATGATAGCTGCCCTGTACGTCAGGTGTAAGGCTGTCCGGATCTCTTACTGCTGAGAAGGGAAAAGGTGGTTTCTATATATGTGAGAAATAAGGATAAGCCTTTAAAGCATGAACACCCTTCTCTGGGTCACCTGGGGCTGCCATTGTGAACCTGAAATAGTATGCCTGTGTGATCTGCATCTATGCGCAAAGAGAAGGTCAGGCCTCCCCCTTTTGCATACGTGTATTAGTCAGGAAAAAAAGAAGCCCATAAGGGTCTGGAAAGAGAAGACGGTGACAATTAGATTGAGATGGAAGAAAGTAGACTGGAGTGGGTCAGGGTGAGTTGAGGAAGGATGGAGTGTGGAAAGATGGAGAGTCAAAGAGATGGAAAGGGGGTCTGGCCCATAGAAACAGGTATACTTGACAGTTTGCGGTCCGGGGCTCATCCGAGAGACGCATGGGTGCAATGATGAAAGGAATGGAGAGCTTTGCGTCCTAGGGGTTCTCCCTTTAATCAGGGGCCCTGAGGAGAGAACCTTGCAGCCTAGGGGCCCTGGCCAATGGTCGCCACTATCATGCTAATGAAAGAGGCTCAGGGTGTGAATGGAGAGGCTAGCTTGTTACCAGCGTGCTAATTAATGCATGCGGCAGGGGTGTGCGTGTAAGTGAGCGTTCTATGCATTTTAATGAGGTCTCTGTGTACGTGTGAGTGTGTGCATGCGTGTCAGGATGACAGGGATTTGAGGCATGGAGTGAGACGGATGTGCGACCAGGTTTAAAAATAGGGGCTCAAGAGTGCAGAATACAGCAGATGCATTGAGAAGGAGCGTAGACATAATTTGTCAGGAATTACCTGAAGTCGAGACTGTGACTTGAGTCTGCCTCTAACATCACTTTACTGCTCTCTAATAATGTATAGTATAATATTTTAGGGGCTACTGCAGACTGCATTGGCTATAAACCAAAAAAGTGTGCAGATTCTGTACATTTTATCATTAATTAAAACCAATCAAGAACTGTAATACATACATTTTAGTATTATTTATTAATGCATAGAATCTAATTGACTTCCTCAGCTGCAACCTGCATTGTCTTGATCACTGTGTGGTGGAAACAATCCTGTCTGACTTACTTTCTCACGACTAGCTCTGCCACATTGACTGCTGTTCATCAGTGCTCTTGTGTCTGTCATGTCCCAGACTATATGACAAAAAATTATCCTTGGAGATCTGGTAAGGGCCTCACTCCAGACAACCCTTTCTGTCTACCCGCTGTTCCCACGGACGGATAGATGGGGGACTTGTGGATGGCCATAGGCAGCATTGTTCTGAGCTGTTTGCATAGATGAAAAAACGCCATTGTTGCACGTGTCACTCAGACAAGACGTAGGGGCGTGTGTCAAGGCAAAGGGAATGCCAGCGAAGTCCGTGACCTTTTAATTTGCTGGTGGCCTCTCCCACAGACCTCTGTGTCGGCCATACATGCCCCACTCTGTGATTTGGGACTCTATCAATCTTATCGGTATTGACAAGGGGCATGTTTGCTTGATTCAATTTGACTGCTGTAACCCAGGAGGAAAATCCATAATTAGAGGTTTGTTATAAAAATGCCGACATGTATGAAAAAATAATTTCCACAATAGGGGCTGAGATAAATTAGGTTAAATGCTGTGGGGTTATGGCCTGTGAAAGAATTACTACAAGGCCATTAATGTGAAATTGTCATCTTTGAAGAATTGAAATTATTTTCTCGAGCATAAGCATGAATATCTCAGAGGATGTGACCCAGTATAGACGTGATACACTAATGAAATGTGCTCTACTTTTCCCCATCAATCAATTTATGTACAATTTTGAACAGCTTCTTTGAGTTTTAATAGTTTAAGGTCTTAGCTTTTGCACAAAGGCTACAACAAAGTCAAAACATTATTTTGAATAGTGGAGTTATAAATATAAACATCCTTCAATTACCAGTGGCAACATCCTTTTTGCATTTCTGTTCTGTCCATTTTCAAAGCAGTTACTTCTGTGTACAACACACAGGGTTGGGTAGTAACGGATTACATGTAATCTGGATTACGTAATCAGATTACAAAAATGAAGTAACTTTAATCAGCCCAGATTACAATAAAAAAATGTGTAATCAGATTACAGTTACATTGTTGAGGATTGCCTGATTACATTGCATGTAATCAGGCAAACAATGCAACTTTTTTATGATAGCCTAACTATGTTTTACTTTGACAATTAGTTAATTCGTTTGTCCACTAGATGCCACTATCATCCAATTGCCTGTGTAGTTTGACAAGAAAAAGGTTCAAATCAAAACTCAAGATGGAGGAGCTGTCGACGTCTAAAGACAGACCCGTTTCAGTTGGGAAAAATGCGTTTACTAGTTGGCAATATCGCCACAACTTCGATTTAAAGATAGTGGAAAATACTGTGTGCAAGTTGTGCAAACCAAAAGTGCAAGTATTGTCAATGGCGCTAACATCTACTTCAAATCTGAAGAAACACTTGGAGGTAAGTTGAACGTTAACATTAACATTACAGGAACATGCTCGGCATCGTTCAAACATTGCTAACTATCAGGTGGTCCAGGATATGTTATGAGAAATGTTCAGAGAGAGAAATATGAGAAAAGATAGAAAAGTAGTTTAGTTTTAAACATTCAATATGATGTGAGAAAAGAGTTAAACAGATTGATATCAGGATATGTACTGAGAAACGGATATGCTCAGAGTAAAGAAAGTACTTAGTAATAAATATAACGTTTTTAGTTAATAACGTTTTTAGTTAGTTCACACACGAATGCTTTAATGAGAGCAAAAAGATTTCTTAGATGTAATGAAATAATAAAGAGAAAAATAAAATGAGAATTCATTGATCAATTCTGTGGCGGTGTCTTTTACTTAAGGTGCATATTTATTGACGTGATCTAAGAGTAATCCTAAAGTAATCAGATTATGTTACATGTTTTGGGTAATCCAACTGATTACGTTACTGATTACAAAATTTGTAGTCAGTAATGGATTACATTTCCAAGTAATCTGACAACACAGTGTACTGAATAACAGAAAATACTGTAGGTCGCTAGCTCGCTTCATGAATGCTACATAGACTGGAGGTCCTTCTGTTTTGTTCCACCAGTATGCCGCCCATATCCCATCCTACCCCCAACCTTGTCCACCCTGTAAAGTGCCATTATAAAAATGTCAAGGGGTCCCTCTCTCGTCCTGCCTGTCAAAATCATGTGCCATTATGCAAATCACTGTGTGAACATACACTCTCAAAGATTTACATAGGCTATGTGGGCTATAGGCAGTGGTGAATTCACATGATTACAGAATTAATCCAAGAGATGCATACTGCATGTATACTTTCATGAAAATGAGGGAATATTTTACATTTGCCCTTAAAGATTAAAACATTATCACTGCAACATGTATGTGGCAGCTGTGGCTCAGGAGGTAGAGCGGGTCGTCCACTAATCACAGGGTTGATGGTTTGATCTCTGAATCCTTCTGTCCACATGTCTTGGGCAAGACACTGCACCCGATGGGCAGGTCAGCGTCTAGCAGCTCCGTCGCCATTGCTGTGTGTGAATGAGGGGTAAATTGTTAAGTGCTTTGTCAGTTGAGGTGCAGTCCATTTAACAACATAATTACTTCCTTTATCATCTCTATCCAAAGGCTGATTAATTCAACATTATGATGTTTACAGCGTTTTGCCAGTTTTCTGTACAAAAAGAAGCACTTGTTTAATATAAGTAAAGTTGTTCTACACAAAGGTACAGATAAAAAAAAAATCTCAAAACCTAAAATTTGAACGTGAAGCAAATGAACAAATCCACATCTGTTTAGTCTCCAGCTCAGTTCAAGTCAGTCAGACACATGCTAAATCTGAATATACTCTTCAAGTTAAGAGGATTTTCCTCCATTGATACTTTTTGTTAAAGAGATCATACTAAATGGTCCAATGCCAGCACCCCCTTAAATCTGGTTTAAAGTGATTTTCTCAGCAACTATTAGGTAGAAGTGCATATGTGATTTTATGCTTTTACATTTCTTAACTTTTTCCTCTTTCAATGGTCTAAATAGTCTGTGTTTGAATTGCAGTGTCTGGAATGGTTTTGCGGTTCTGCAGAAATGGAAATAGTGTGCGTGAGAAAAGAGGTAAAGAGGGACATAAAAGGTAGAAATATGTAATTTTTGTTCGAAAGCATGAATGTACCTGAAGTGGAGGTCAACCCTATAATGTAACCATTTGGAGGGAGGATCATTAAAGCCATTTACTATGGCTTTCACTGCATTGCTTCTCAAGTAATGACAGAGGTCCTCCTATCAAGAGCAAGTGAAAAGAGTTAGGTGTATCCTTCTGGTGCACCTGTACTTTACAGAACGTTACATTACGGAAAATAAAGAAAGGACAGATAACTTCACTGCTCTGTGACACATCAGGGTATCCATTAGCGGCAGAAGAGCACAAGAGAAAAAAAGACAGGGAGAAAGGGAGAATGAAATAGAGATCAGGCCTTCTGTTTTGACAGCCCTGAACCAGAATATCGCTCCATTGTTTGTTTCTCAGAGCAGAGGAGTCATGGATGTGGTTTGAGTGACAGTGAGTCCGATGTACACTGACATGTGGAGCTGCTTCACATTTCCTCTAATTGCTCCGCATTGCCCGAGCTTGGCACACATGTAGAGCATGGTAAGAGGCGCCTCTTTTTAGGTCGAAACAGAGGGTGCTGTGATTTGGCATACAAAGAGAAAAGGAGGCACGGGGGGTGGGGGTTGAGAGCATGATGAGGAGGAGGAGAAGGGCTCGAAGAGGAGGCATTCTATTATTCCTGATAGACTACTCTGAAGGACAGAGAGGTGATGGCCTTGCTTGTACAACTCTGTGGCATAATAATGTCCTGCATTAAATCTCTGGCCAGTTAAAGCACACAGTAGATATAGTGCCACCACACCAGATATATGACATCAGGTACATTCTACCAGTCAGGTGTCAATGATGCAAGCTATAGGATTTTTGTTGAAATAACCAAATGTTGAAACAAAGAAGGGAATGTGAGGTGTACAATATAGTGGCATGTGTAATGTCAGTTTTGATTCATGGTGTGCTGAAAAGCACTGAGATTGGAGGAAATTCTTGCAAGGGAGGGGAAAAAGCCTCTATCCTTGCTGATGCTATTTTAATTAAATAGTTGCTAGGTTACATCGTGCAGAACGACAGGGGTGGGTGGTGTGGCACAGACACCCGGGTGAGGGGAATGATGTGTGTGTGTGTGTGTGTGTGTGTGTGTGTGTGTGTGTGTGTGAGAGGAGGGGGCATGTCCCTAAACATTGAAAGAGCATCCCTTTTTCCACACCCAATCTATAATAAGGATTTCAAATGTGAGACATATTGACATGAAATACAGTGAGAGCGATTTTACACTCTCTAAAAATCTCACTAGCGCTCTCCCTCTCCCCATATTCGTCTTTTTCATTTTTCTCTCACAGATCAGAGGGTGGGGGGAAGCCCCCTTTCATCTCTGTGACAGTGCTTTTCACCTCCACTAGTGACTTATCGAGGACTAGTGCTCCCATTGCACCCTGGGATGCCAGACGGTGGAGAATGCCACGGGCCTTTGTGCCCTGGCAACCACTCCTGTTTTAGATACCCCCCTCTCCAACACACACACACACACACACACACACACACACACACACACACACACACACACACACACACACACACCTCCTCCTGCCTCCTTTAGCTCTTCACTCCTAGCCTCCATCCAGGACTCTGACCACACAGAAACCCAGACAGGGCACTGATGGATGGGGTTGGAGACAGCAGAGAGTCCCTTGATGTTGGAAATAAATCTGACAGGCCCTACTGGATAAGGCCAAGCATAATCTTTCTCACAGGCTTTCTCACAAGTGTGTGTGTGTGTGTGTGTGTGTGTGTGTGTGTGTGGGGTGTCCTTTTTTCCACACCCTTTTCTTTATTTTCTACACCCTCCCTCATCTCTACCTCTGCCCTTCTTTCCACCTCCACTCCTTCCCTCTATGCCAGCAGAGATAATGCCATAATTTACAGCTATGCATTGTAAAAGATGAATGATAGTTGCTTTTCTTGCTTAATATGCATTCACCACTACCAGATAAAAGTCTTTTTGTAGGAAGAATAAAAGAAATACCTTGAAAAGGAATTGAGCATTTTTATGTTATATTCTCCCCCTAATGTGCTAAACGGGATATATAATGCTCAGTCTTTCATTAGAAACAAATTGATAATGATGAAAGTGTGCTACGTTTTTCTATAGCTGCTCCTTTTTCATGTTCTTGAGTGAAATATTGCACTGTGAAATAAAAGTTAGCTTTTTCAGTTTTTTTCCTTCATAGTCTCCTGAGTGAGCTGGCTTTAAAAAAAAAAAAAAAAACATGCAGACACACACAAATGATTTTGCAAAAACATCCACTTTTGATGCATATACAGCATAAATATGTATTCCATGTCTCAGTCTCAAACAGCTATTTCTCATTTTACCTTCACTTCTATGTCTCCCCAGCAGACAGTGAAGACACTGAAGCTACAGTATGTGTGTGTTTCTTCACCAAGAGAAGCTGGGGGCTCGAGTGTCCAGGGGCCAGTTTCCCCTCGGGACTCCTTTAAATGACTCCAGTGACCTGTTGCCCTCCTCGGTGGTTGGCATCGCAGCGAGAGGTCAGGGGGTCGCTTGAACCAGCGTGGTGTCAATATGTGACCTTCTCCAAGACAAACAGGATCAAACGGTAGATGAACTCTCTGTACAAGGGCACGTTTTAAATTTGGGTTGAAGGATTGACAAAACTACTGATTTTATGGAAATTTCCTCAAGTACAATTATTCATGGTTATTTAATTTCTAAATTTGTCTTCCTATCACAATATGACAACAGTTGCTTATTTTGATTTTTGTATCTTATATCTACAGTGGGAGATACACTGCTTTCAAGAAAATACAGTTTTACAATATATACCCAGTATGATGAATGCCTTTTTCTCCTTACAAAGACAAATCCAGTGTACTGGGGATCACAGTGTAAACAATTAATGTGAACAAACAAAACCCAGATATGGTCAGATAGGATATTATTGTTGGAATGTCCCTTTAATATTACACAATAGAGTCAGGGAAACACAAACATAATACTCTGTGTGTGTGTGTGTGTGTGTGTGTGTGTGTGTGTGTGTGTGTGTGTGTGTGTGTGTGTGTGTGTGTGTGTGTGTGCATGTTTATGAAATATTTTGGTCTATTTTTATTTTTCTATCTTCCAAATTAAGTATCACTAAACACTGCATAAGGAAAGTATTCACAATCATGCAGAAACAATTCGTGGTATTTAAGGTACAAGCTAATTGACATAAATGTCTCCCTTTATCCAGAGTAATTTTCTGAATTTGTCGCCTTCATTCCAATCATTTTTACATTTCCTGAAAACAGCACAGAGTCACATTGTATAAATTAGGAACATGGACTGGCTTTACAGCAATGTATGGGAGGACCTGGAGGTTGAAGTGCTCCATGAATGCAATGTGCATCATCAGTCTAATCAAATATAACGCTGTGAATTAAGTCTGCTGGACTTGAGGCACGCAGAACAACAGGATCCCTGAAGCAAAATGATCCAGGTTTCAGTTGTGAGTGTGTGTGTACCCATGTGGATATATGTGTGTGTGTTTAGGTGAATTTGCTAAGGCACAGAACCACAAAGGAAGCAATTATAGAAATATGTTGGTTACTGTTTTAATTCTTTCTTTGGAATAGAAAGGAGAGAACACAAATGTGATGTAGGCTGCTGCTCCTTTGTCCTAGTTTAAGCACCACATTCACCAAAGTGTATCAAAGTGTCAGCAATTCAAACATAAAAAATGGATGAAGACACAGGTGCATTTCTCACAATTTTTCTACATTGTCAATCAAACTGCTCCATGAATGACACTAATATCAAATGATGCAGCATTCCATATCTAAGATCTCATCGATGCTCGTTCCCCCTTTGGCTCAATCTGATGCCTGTCCTCCCCTCTTATTATCACCATCATCATTCGGACATGAAAGGAGAGAAACAAGTGCTGCACCATTGCCAAGGAGAAACCTTGATCATGGAGCATTTGCATTCGCCACTTAGTTCCACTGGATGTATGAACGCGTTACCAAGGTGCTCTCTGATTGGAAGGCACTGAAAAGCTGGCTTTTTGCTAATGCTCAAAGCAAGCAGGCTCTCCCCCCATCCCCCTCCATACACTGTCACACTCAGTTGGTGGCACTAGGGGGCAGTCCCTTCTGTTAGTTGTTATTGTGAAGGAGGCATCTACAGTAGGATTTTCATCAAGAGAAATAGGACATGGCAAGAGTTATATATAAAAATAAATAAGTCATTAATTAATTCATGTTGATTCCTTGAAAAATGTATTAGGTTTCTGTGAGCTTAATGTGCTGTTTTTTCACCATGAGAGACCTAAAGCCTTATTGCTGCTTTGGCTAATTAATTTTGAATGTGCCATCAATTTGTTGAACAGTTAAGCACAGTTTTTCTAGTAAATCACGGATTATATATAAAAAAAGACAGAGAACACGAAATTCACTTGTCTTGGTGGGTGACTATATTCCTCTCTAGAGCAGTGTAAAGGTAAATGCTTCTTAATGATACAATATAAGATAAGTGATACTGGCTCCCTGTAAGAAAAGGCTGATCTAAAACTGTAAGTGGGCAGGCCAGTGTTTCTGAATGCACTGATGTTTACTGTGTGATGTTTTAGAGAATGATAAGCTGCACTCTCATCCCAATACATTTCACTTTAATTCACAATATTATAAAAAAGCCCAAGATGTATTAGGAATAATAAAACTATATAATTTATATTGAATTTAAAAAAACAGAGGAAATGTCACTGTTGGTTTGCATTAAGCGTCAAAGAGAAGCAATTCATTTAAGTGCTTAATACCTTGACACACACACACACACACACACACACACACACACACACACACACACACACACACACACACACACACACACACACACACACACTGTTGAAGTAGCTATACTGTAGCAATGTGTCTGTGGTATAGTGTCTATTAGAGGGCTGCTGATGAACCATGGAAACCCCAAAGGAACAATGTTCATCTGGAGATGAATTAATGTAAGAGCAGTGGTGATTACCATGAGGGCAGTCAGCCATTTCAAATTTCTAGCACGAGGCAGTGGACCTCAAATTTTAACCATGACAAGATTTAAATGTACGTTGCTTGGCGAGAGTCTCACTTTCTTTTCCCCTGCTTTGCTCTGATAACTAGTGCACGTTGAACTCAATTAGGTCATGATACACAGGCAGCTTTATATATGAACAATATTTCCCATATGTGAGGATGTGAATTATGAATGGGTTAGATCAGTGTGTGTGCCAGTGGGATAACATGGACAAAAGTAAAAAATAAGACTGGTCCTCCACAATGCACAATGCAATGTCGCCTGTGTATCAAGGCTTTCTATTATTTTGTTGTATGTATGTATGAATGAATGGTATGGTCCTTGTCAACTGATACAGAGAAACCCAGATTCATATTATATATATCATTGGATGATACACTTGACCCTGTATATTTATCTGACATAATTCAAACCAAATCCCAACTTGTATTTTCTGTGTATAATTCTTTACTGTTCATTATTGAACATAGCCTTCTCAGTGCCATACCTCAATACAATTTTAATGTGTCTTGATTTCTCAGAGCATTACTCAAACGCAGCTGAGTTGTGAATTGTTTGTGTATTTACTACCTGTCAATAAACTGCACTTTCCAATAAAATTGTTTCAATCTTTAATTGTGTCATTACATCTCTCTTTTTTGTGTTGTGTGCTGCTTTGTGGAATTTCTTAGACACGTTCTGCTAAATAAACGTTATGACTATTAGTCATAGCTAAAGATGCTTAAATGTTTTGCGCTGCCTTCTCAGCTGTTGAAAAGATAATAATTGCATGCATTATATTTAAGGTGATTGCTAAACGCTAATCTCAGTCAAATAATCTGTAATTGGCACTCAATTCAGCAGGGGACCTTGTCTGTTTTTTCTATCTTCTGTCATAATTTGGAAGTATTATTGTAAAGAAAGTTTCAACAAAAGTAAAAACAGGTCAGAGGACTTCAAGCAATGTAAAGTGTTCTCTTTTAGGCCATTCACGATACGAGGTCACTCATGAAGTATAGCTGCTGCTTCTCACAATCAACATGGGGGGGGGGGGATCACCTCTGTGTCACACAGAAAGCCCACTATTATAGCGTCACCCCTCCAGAAGCTTCTCAGCTCTTCGGCTGTGTTGGGGATGGAAGGGTGGGGGTCTCTGCTCCCCTTCATGAAGCCGAGCTCCACGCCACTCTACAGAGAAGGGAGCTCGGTGAATAGGCCCCACTCAAGAGGAATAAAGGAACCTCTCCACTGGTTTGTTTTGGAAGCTGTCTTATTGATCTGTCTACCTTTGAATGAATGCATTGGCCTAGTTTTCCCGCTCATATGGACAATGGCACTCAAAGCCTGTATTAAATGGCTCAATGTTATTCCCAGAGAATGACTGTTGTAAATATTAAGAGTAGTTTGGGAGCGTTTGTCGTTTCATTCGTCTATCTACTCCACTAACCTTCCCACTAGAATAGAGAAACCAAACTAAAGCAAATCGATGACTGCTGACTGCCTAAATCAATGCCAAGTGGCACAAGGAAATGTTTCATAAGTAGACTGATGCTGAAACACAATTACAGTATTATTGAGCACTGTCATTCAAAGACTGTTAAAGCCAGTAAAAAAAGACACCATTTTAAATCTTGCCCGAGACCTTGAAGACCCAAAAGGATTTACGTATAAAACAACTTCACTTTATTCAAGATATTGAACAGATTTCTCCATTCTGACTCTGTAAAGAATCAGTCACATTTTCATTATGCCTGTAAAGAAAAAAAACTCTTATTTGCCTGTTAGATTATTTTTTAAAGCACAGAACGAGCTAAAACAACTTTGCAACACACAACATGCCGATTAATAATTGTTTTAAACCACATTTCTAGGACTTTTCCTCCTGTTGGCATGATTTGGAGGAAAGGAGAGAATGAGAGTCAACAAGAGGACAGACTAAGTCAATAAACAATTTTAGGAGTCTTTGGTGAGGCATCCTCCTGAAGATGTTAGCCATTCTCTTGTATGGGCCAGAATATATCATCAAACTTCAATGGGAAAACTGACTTGCGGTCATTTTTTTCAATTTATTGACTTACAAAATTGATCACACATTCAAGTGAACATGGATATATTAAATATCCAAACTCCTATTTTCTGCCGTATTTACAGACTTTGACCAATAAATCCATAAGCTGACCCAATTATGAGCTGTTCTTTTAACACTTAAAACAACTGCTTATAGATATTTGCTTTGAATTTACCGGTAGTTTACAACAATTTCCCATCTCCCTGTTGTGATAAGGCCATATATGAAGCCAGTGAGCGCAAAAGATAAAATAAAAAGGGACATAGTAAAGAACATAATTTATTTAAGACAAAATCTAAAGCAGAAATAAATACATGAAAGAACAATGTGATTTACTTTGTGAACTCAACAATGAATAATAAACACTTTCAGTGGTAACAAAGAGAAGAAACATTGCCTCATCAGGTCACTGAATTCTGAAAGTATCCCAGCTACTTCTTAACGGACCAGACCATTAAAAAAGGTTAATCTGTAAATGATTTGTCAAACACGTCTTCAAAACTGATTTAAGCCATCACACTCTCCAATAACAAAATAAAGTGTTTGCTGTTAAAATTACAAATGTTTACAGGCCTTGACATGTGTTATAAATACAAAAACAAAGATAAATCGATCAATACAAATAGTCATTAGGACAAATTAGATTTAGTTTGAAAGGTACATTTTACAGATGGTAGTAGACAAGTAAAGAGTTCAGGAAGGGCAGGGGGTGTTAAATTAACTCACCATACAAATCATTTTCATGAAAACAATTTAGAAATTAGGCAGGATAGATACATTCATTATGTGCATTTTCCCCATCATTTAAAACAGACAAAACAGAAGCTAAGGCTTTCGACATCAGGAGCTAAACAATGTGATATGGTGCGGTTTGATTTTGTAGTACCCTAAGTACAGCTCTATAATATAATAATGAAAAACAAAAAATGCCAGAGAAACACAAGATTGTGTATTCTGTAATTTATCTGGCACCATATACCCTACATTCCTGAATTGACTGAACAATCATATTGGCCCGGTGTATAATTTAGCACAATGACGTATGCAGTACAACAGTATGCAAAGACAGTTGATACTGTTAAGTCTTGTTGTGAACCAGGGCTTGTGATTCCCTCCTTATGAAGATGGAATTGCAGAAAACAGAAGGCCACAGAGATGTAGTCCAGTTATAGTTCCAAACACTAGCAGACACCAAATCTATAGCCATTGGGACAGGGAAACAGACTCAATTGGCACCATTTTAAAAATCTAAACTTTTACAAATTCACAATTTGATCCATTAGAAAAAAAAACAAAAACAAATGTTTGTTCTCAGATGAGTTAAAAAGCAATGGATGGGTAAAAGTAAAAAAAGAAAGAAAGCAGAACATAAAGGCGGTAGCTTATCAACAGTTGGTGACATCATCTCCTCTTGATTACAATGCCCTTTCAGATTACAGCTGACCTACAGCAGAGATCCTATACATGCAGACAGACACAAGCACATATCTTGACTGAGCCCTCAGTGCTGTCCTCCCTTTAAATCATCTCTGCTGCTCAGAAAAAAAGAGCTTCAAATTCTCTCATAGCTTCTAAAATGGCTCAGTTAAATCCAGGGAGGTCACGACGCCGAATAAACATTTAAATACATCAACTTCAAGTCAATGAGATGTCGCCCCATGAGTTTAACATCTCCTCTTCAGGTGCAGCTTTTCTTCAGTTGTCCACCCTCAGACCCCGTTTAGCTGACAGCCATTCTGGGAACAGGCTGCCCCTCCCTCCTCTTCCTCCACCTCCTACAGACAGACTTTTTAAGACTATTTTAGACACTTCTGTGGTCCGTGGCAATGGATTATAGACATGTGAGTAAAACAGGCAATTTTGCTTAAAAACAAATGTTGATCAAAAGACGCACATGGGGCACGAATACGTCAGTTATCAGTTTCCCCAAAATGTACGAAAACACAAGGTGATTTTAGGCTAATCACACATTAGCCTCCAAGGACATCTCCAGATTCAATGATATTTTTTCACCTAAATGTAGCTTCTTTACAATGTATCACTGTGGGAAATTAGCCCTATCATGGACTGTGATACAGACTGGAATATAGATGGTTGCATGACTCCTAATGTCAAGGCCTTGCACAGAAGTACCAACCAAACTGCACCAAGTCATGCGGAGTACCTCCCGTAGTGGTTCCTGGATAACTCTGCGATGTTATTCTTTGCCGATACTAGCTTAAAGAAACATCAGTGACCACTGAAAATAAAAGGATTTAAATAGGAGGATAACGGACTGAAATTGACTCTGTGCACGTCAGTACATGCACGAAGATATAGGAGGCTGCATTTAGGACTTTCTGAGGTTAAAAGACATCATGGTGCTGAAGATGTTGCTGGATCAAACTCATTACATGAGATCAGTTGTGGAAAAAAAAATATGAACAACAACATTAATTAAACTCTCCCCTAACACTGGTGGAACTGCCACACCACATTTCAACACGTAAAATGAATTGCAATCAGCATCTGAGGTACATTATTTTACCTCATTTCAGCCAAATTTCACACAGCAAACTAGACCAATTTAGCATTACTCTGCCAATACACCACTTGACACCGAATAATATTCTTCTTTAGTCTGTTATTAAGCTTTATAAATCTTGCTTTTTAAAACTAAAAAGGTAGTGATCGTTGTAGTAAAAACAATGACAAGAGTTCACAGACTCATCTGTGGAGGAAGCACTGGAAGTCGAACCAGGAGCTCTGATGATATGGTCAGTCGTTGTCGAGTTGGTCAAAGGGAGGGAGGGAGGGAGGGAGGGAGGGAGGGAAGGAGGAGTCGTGGAGCAGAGTCATCAATAGGCCTCTGTTGCCCCTACTCAGTCCTTTCTGTTCAGACCGAACACACAGCAGCCCTGTGGGAGTCTGGCTGCCACTGTGGGGTTGGTGATGCTATGCCGCCATGAGATACTGATGGTAAAAGAGGCCAAAGAGTGAGGTGGAGAAGAGGCATGCAGCAATCCACCAAGTAAAGAAGGAGAAGAGGCCCCGGAAAAGCAAGGGGCTGAAGACAGTCCGCAGGCCTCCCAGGGCCACTGACAGCTGGGCTACTGACGCCCGGGCTCCTGTTTCTACCACTGAAGCTTGTGTTGGGGCTGCCATTGGTGCCGCCCCCATCACAGAGTCAGAGTTCATTTCATAGACGCAAGGCAGGTCTTCTTCAGGATAGACCCACCAGGAGTGTCCACCTGTAATAAATAAGACAATGGAGGAAAACAGCTTGGATTTATGGGAAGGCAAAGAGATATTGTAAACTGGAAAATCATCAAGCAGTGCATGACTCACCTAAGGTTTTTAGCAGCAAAGTTGTGTGCAGCAGCATCACCAGTGGTGCCACATACTGTAGGGCGATCACACACAAGTAGTAAAAAACACGTGCAACCTGGGTGAAATAAGAGAGGAAGAATAGCATTACTGTAGGGTTTTACACATACCGTTTAACAAAGTACGGTGGAAGACCTGGAGGTTTAACACCAAACACATAGCTGCTTTTTTTTTTCTCCTCAAACATCATCAAATGTAGGGATGCAGCATTACACGGATCTCAGCCTACTGGCCAATATCAGTTTTAATTATGTTATATCTTATTGGAAAATTGTATTTTTAAATGACAGAAACTTTGCCAGACATTTTCTCACACAGTCTGTTGTAGACCACCATTCTTTCACTAAGTCAAGAAATGAAATTCAACTAAACAGACACTCTTGACAGCACACCTGTATTTGCAGCACCGTATATTCTAATTTGGACTTTAATATTTGGCTCTTTGCACATTGTGAACACAAATACGAGTTGTAAGATAGGGTATGCTCGTCTGCACTGGCCGGTGTACGGTCAGTACATGTCGGGAAGGGCTTTTAAAAAGAGAATAATAGGAGAAACTGATGTGTTTGGCCACAACTGATGCCAGTCCCAAACACACTCACTGATAATGTATCCAATTTCCAAGTGCACCACAGGTGGGCTGCATGCCTCCTGCATAATGCATTTCCTGTAGATGGATGACTGAGTTTTGTGCTCTGTTCCTTAATTCACAAAGACAGGGTCCTAAATGTATCTATATTTGCTATTAAAAAAGGGAAATTGGCTTACTACTAAATTTCCCCACCTCTGCAAAAACCTGCAAAGTGACTCCATCTAAGCATTTACTTTGAATCATAACACTGCTCTGCCTCTTAATCCCTTCCAACAGTATGCCACGGGTTAAATGGGATACATTTATCATTTTGTATTTCTAAATTGATGCAGAATTAAAGAAGGGTAAAATAAGGATTATTATATATATATTATCTTATTCACCATCTTCTGCAGGTCAACGGTACTTATCCGCCCCGCTTCTTTCTTCATCTGGTCCACGCCCTTCTGGGCCAGGTTGAGGTAGGCCTGCAAATGATGTCTCATCATAGCGAGCCGGAGTATACACATCAGTATGATGGCCCATAACCTCAGCGTATCGTACGTATCCTCAGTCATCCTGGTATTAATAGGAAAGACAGGAGTGAGTGAGACGGTACACATGATGAACCTGAACTCAACACATCATGTATCTGCTATATCATTTGGATATTAAGCAGCGACGATGAGAAGGAAAGATAGTAAGAGCAAAGGAGTCATAAACAACTCAGAAGGAAAAGTAAAAGAGGGTGAAATTGAGAGATAAAAAGGTGAAAAGAGGTTACTGTAACATGAAATCAGGCTTTATCATGTTTGACCTGGATGGTATCACAGCACAAAGAAGTTGACACGTGACAGAATTCAAACTTGGAACACATGAAAGAGCTTATCTTAGAATGAATAACCTGCTAACAAATGACAGCAGTTAGAGACACAATAAAGAGCTTTCCTTGAGGTATTTGTTTACAGTCTAATTTGAACCCAAGTAGACAATGTGTGTATTGTCACTTCATCTAAAAGCTGAATACATTGCTTATCTCATTGAACCGTTGTAAATCCTATTTTCATAACTGCCATTTGCATTGTTAACATCCATTTTCCTGCACAAAAGCCACAATACTTTTTATTTTCACAGCTTGCCAATGTTGTCCCATCCCTCTTGTTTGAATGGCAGGTAATTAGCTTGCTAGATATCAAGGGAGTCCAACTGGCTTGGCTACCAGGTACCGATCAATCAACACTACGCCTTCAGCACACTTGTTTGCAAGAAATGTTAAGGCAATCTCATATATGAGCTACAAAACATTTTACCATTGAGCTCATTATCCCTGCTCAATTATTACAACTATTGGCAAATAATATGATTGGAAACTTTTAAATAACTTGTTTACAAGTTTACAAATAGTAACAAATAACAAAAAGGTTAAATGTCTTCTTATCAAATTAGTTTGCTTTTGACTATGGTTACATATATACATAAGAATGTGTCTAGTCACGGCACGCAGAACATATATTCTTAAGTAGGAGAAATGTGATTAATGAAATCAAATGCAATGTGTACAAGTCATGTGCCAGAATGGCGACAACTTGCAGTGTTGTGTACATCTGGATCAGACATTTAATGGATTGTTGGAACCAGATAATTCCTTTAAAGCTACATTGTGTAAGAATTTCTTCCATCTAGCGGTGAAATTGTATATGACAACCAACTGAATATTACTTTCTAGCACCCCCCCCCACCCCATTCCGAGCGCATTTTAAAGCGTAACTCCCGTCAAAATGCAACCTAGGGTCTTTTTGTGAATGTACCCGAGTCAGATTTTCGTTTAAAAGCATAATTAGGACGGAAACGCCACTTTTAAGATTTAGCGTATTTTCGTTTTTCGGTCAAATGGCCTTTTGAATGGGAGTGCTAGGGGCACTTTTATGATAGTATCAAAATCACTAATTTTAAAACACTAAGAAGGCTCGACACAACATGAAACTTTGCTCGAAGTATCACCAGGGCCTCTACACATGAACTCGAGCATTGAGAACATTGTTTGTGTACACAGAGTTTACTAAAAAGAAAGGATTTGAACAACTCACTGTAGCTCTTGTTTTTCCGGTCGCCGTCCATCTCGCAAGTCAAAAATAGTCGAGGGAGGAGAGTAAAGATGGAAAGCTCCTAAAGCTTAGTTCCATATAAATGCACGGATAATTTATTGTTTTGTCGTTAGTGAAACACAATATTGACCTTGTAGTTGAAAAAGGAGCCTCATATAAGAATGACATTTCCTCCTATGGAGTCTGTTCATTCGCATTCGGAGATCGACTATTTTTGACTGAAAAAATTGCAGATAGCGTAAACAACAACTGCTAACATGAGTTGTAAGTATCAGTGCTATCGTTATTCTGTATATTGTATGAGATTAATAGTGTAAGGCAATGTTTACAGCGTAGGAGAGAAGCAACGGAGATTTGTGTTTTTAATATATTTCTCTGAGCAGTATGAACAATGTCAATGAAACTGAAATTAGCTCTTAGTACCTCCATCATTTATACGCAGCTGTTCTAGCTGTAGCTAGTCTGTGTTACAACTGCACATGACGTGAGCTGCCAGGGAAATCACGACACATATTATGTTTGTTACAAGGTAGACAATCCGTTTTCATCATTGACGCAAGGAAAAGTATGCTAGACGTCGTTCTAGCGTTATGCACAACCATGCTATAGTTAGCCAAGCAACTATAAAACTTTGAATTTACACAAATAGGCAGAATTACCTTTTGAGAAGAAAGCAGGCAACTTCAGTGTCCCTTTTAAAATCCTTGCTCCTTATGAACTCTTTCCATCTTGGAAAAGCCACTCCAATATTAACTTTGGTCTTGTTGCTTTGCCTGTCGCGTTGTCGTTTTAATTCTCTTTTTAACTTCCTTGGCGACTCCATTACATGTCCTTGAGAATAGGCGCAATCCTCCATTTTCAACAGGCTTTCAAATCTGCCGGCAGTCGCAAGTAATCTCCTCCCCCTCCCTGGCACTGAGTGTAAAAGTGCGAAAGGCGGAGGTATGTCCCTCTTTGGCTAATGTATTTTAAAGATGGAGGCGCAACATGGCGGCCGTCATTCGAGCGAGTTGCTCGTATGTATTCTGAATGATTCTGAATGGCAGATTCTACGCGTACGAGAATACTTTGATTAGTTGGTGGAAGTAATTACACATGAATGAGCACATATTTGTGAAAGAACAAAGGGGGTTTTGCTAAGAATCAACTCAAAAAATTACACAATAGAGCTTTAACTTACAAAGGCACATTCTCCTTCTCCAGAGTGGGGTTCATTAGGTAGTCCTTGGTAATGGGCTTCACCCACAACAGGACCATGATAAGAGGGGAGAGGAAGTTGATATGAAGCAGAGTCCTATAGAAAAAGGAAGGTGAAGGAGAAGATGCCCAGTTAGACCAATAATAATGCTAGACGCTGAAAAAATTCAAACAACTTGTCCGACTCTACAGCAAGTGTCTCAGAAGACTTCTGATAATTACAGAAATATTTGACCGCTGAAGGAAACCCAAAGAGTGATAATAAAAGGCATGCTTGCTGAAAACCATCATGAATGACTCCCATGCATTTGAGAAATATACTAGCTCACTGAAATCTTTTGCTTTTTCATCTCAATTTGAAGTTAACATAATGAGAACTAAGGTCCATGCTATCAATGCAACTTTCCACGAGAGGGGTGAGAAGATAACCAAGCCACAGATTTTGAAGGGCTTGGGAGATAATCCCTGCTAGTGACAGCGTCTGAGGATGTAAGCTCATGACAGTTAAGAGGGGGGAATGGAAGAGGAGGCCATTTTGGAGAGTCTGCTATGCCAAAGTGGATTATCTAGATGCGACGTGCTCCATGCTCTGCACCCCCTATCATGGTCATAGACATGCCACCCAGTGAGTTCTGAAATAGAAATCTGCCCCAACTGAGGAAGTCTTCATCTGACTCATAGGGTGCTCTCTCGTATCTGACACACTCTGAATAGTGGGAGACAAGTACAACGGCACTATATTTGGCTTCTTGGTACTCCAAGATAGGGCAGTCGGGTACTTGAGCACTGTTAGTGGCCAATTTGAGCACATTGTGTATTAATGAAGCCGAGAACACCTTTTCCATATAAGACTATCCTAAAGCAGTTTCCATCATCATCAGAAACATGTATATTCCAGTGAACAATTAATTAATTTATGTGAGATGAAATGAAAGTTATAGGTTTTCATCCAAAAATGCCACCGAAAATGAGTGACAATAAACATTTGGAACACACACACTAAAGGCTGAGCCTAGAAAAGGGCCACTAAAGCAGCTGTGCAGCTAGCAAAAGTAAAAAAAATAAAGCACATTAGAATTTTTTTCCCTGACCAGGAACAGATTTAAAGGTTGCCTTTCAACAAAGATTTCCTTGACTTTGCACTGTTTCTGCCCTTATTATTAAGGATAAGGAAGACATCAAATGTATTAAATGAAGAACACATGAGTGGACCCAAAAATGAAGACAATTCCTGCAGTGGACTCACTGTGTAAATTTGGCTGTGGTCAGATTGAGTGCATCTAGGTGCATCTGGGCCAAGCGTAGACCGGGGAAAGTTAGAAATGCTCCAATCAGGGAGCAGAGCAGGGCCAGGATCAGCTTAAAGGTGAGTTTAGATATGGGACCCCTGTGAAAGAGAAAACGCATAATGAGAGAATACTGTAGTTTCGTCGTCATTCGTCATAAAGAATTCATGAAGGCTGAGAAAACAAAAATGATACTGTGAGAATACTGATACTTACTGGGACTCTAAGCCCTGGTGCTCCAGAAACTGTAGAGCACTGTCAGAGAAGTTTGCAAAACCTAGAAATGAAGAAATGTTTTAGAGTGACTCACTCACTGGGGACAAAAGTAATAACATTTGGTTGTTACCAACAGGGTGATTTGTGAAAGAAAAGCATTGTGAAGCACTCGCCTGTCTCCAGACCGAACTCCAGGTAGTTTTCAGTGACAATGAGAATGGCCATGGCTTTGACAAAAAAGAAGAAAGCAAAAGTAATGCAGAGGGAACGTTCCCCTCCTTCCTCCAGCTTGAAATAGTGGGCCGTTAGAGAGAAAAGGGTCTTGCTGTGGGGACAGAGTCAAGGAAAAACATCTCCAGCAGCCCACTGGCATATAAAGCAAATCCCAACTGCTTTGTAGATATATTTGCAATGCCTTGTATAGGTTCATTTTTCTGAAGCAAACATTGTTTACCAAGAAGATACGAGTCTCACTTTCTGCGACACTTCAGGTGACAGCATGCCAAAACTTTTCCTCCCTTTTAGTCCATTTTTAAGAATGGTATTCAATCCAGTGGAGTCTCCCCCCCCCCCTTATATTCAGTACTGTGAAGACAGCTGTATAAACACTAGTCACACTTTGCCAGACCATCCACACGCTGCGGTGCGGAGGAGGGTCTGGCTAGTCCACACAGCATTCCGGGATGGGAGAAAAACGTGCTCTGGTTTATTGGCATAAAAGCAGTTGTGCGAGAGAAAACTCAGATTGGACAGATAGACTAGCTAGCTGTCTGGATTTACCGTGCAGAGATCTGAGGAGCAGTTAACCATAGTCCTCATAAATCCACCGGAGTTTAAAATTCCAACACAAAGAAAGCGGATGGAAACGGACATCAGTGAAAATGCATGCATCCCGGAAGTGACAAGTCAAGGATATAGACTATATAAACACTAACCAGACAAGTTCGAGCCAGCATGATTTTGAAAAGAGATGTTTAAGCTATCATGTGGTGGACTACAATTAATATACCACAGGGTTGGCCTGTCAACATTGGCCAAAGGTGAGGGTATGTAGTCACAGTTATACATCTCAGTAAACAAGGGGAAAAGCAAGCTACCATTACATGCAGATACTTGAAGAGCAACAGCATGCTGCTCCAGGGTAATCAGTGAAGGTTAAGGCAGTAGAGCTGGCAAGAGTCTTAAACATATCATCAGAACTGAAATAGGAAAACTGAAATCAAGTGTCTCATTAACACTTATATTGAGCCAACATATTCCCTCATCTTCATAGTGCCATTTCATCTAGTCCCCAGTCTGTCCTTTCCCCCCCCAAGCATATCAGTCTGTTGGGCTGTGGTAAAATTGGGCCTCCAATCTCCGACGTAGGCAGGAAATGACACACCATCTGACCGAGCTGCACTGACGACCAGGAGCACTGGAAAGATTGATCCCTGTGGTTGGTGGCAAGGATAATGCATATCATTTAAACATCATTCAGCATAGCAAAATAGCAGGTAGCTGTGGAGAATAAAGGTCCTGGCGGTCAGGCCAGTAGGAGCTTTAGCAGTCATTTTATAGTCTCTCTCTCCCACTGCTGCATCCACACAATCATCTGGAATGATTTGCTCTCTTATAGACAAAGAGATGTTAACCTATGATATATATAGGACGGTGGTGAAGAATGTAAAGTGAAAATAATGAAAAATGTGTGAGAGGAGAGTCCAATGAAAACAGGTTTGTTCAGCTGAAACCTCAAAGGTTAACCCACCTACATAACGTACAGCATAAATAGGTTATCAATTTAAAGTGCCCATATTATGAAAAAAATCACTTTTTCTGGGATTTGGGGTGTTATGTTGTGTCTCTGGTGCTTCCACACACATACAAACTTTGAAAAAAATCCATCCATGCTGTTTAGAGTGAGATACAGTTTCTGACTGTGTCCTGCCTTCAGTCTCTGGGTGAGCTGTTCAAAATCGGCACGGCTTGTGACATCACAAACCGAAACGAGCAGGCTAACCGCAACCATTAGCTCGTTGCGTTAGCATGCTAACGCTAGCATGCTATGTCGTTCTCCATAGCAAAGCACTGCTACAACACACACAAGTTCACCATAATCTACAAAAGAACTACTTCCATGTGCGCCCTCATTTAGAAGTCTCCAGCTAATCCTGCCTTGTAACTGACCGAAGTTGTAGAAACAGCCTTTCTTTTACTGTCTATGGAGCTAGCTAGCTGACATGATCTACATCTGAGCTACTGCACATGTGCGAGTGCAATCAAAGATAGTACAGAAGAAGAAGAAGAAAAGAGGTCTCACTCTGTAGCTAAAACAGAGACAAACTGAAAAGAGGATCTGCAGCAGTGAGAGAGAGCGGTGCAGTACAACTAAAATATGGTGTTTTTTGAAAATTAAACCATGTAAACCTATTCTGGTACAACCTTAAAATACAATTATGAACCTGAAAATGAGCATAATATGGCTGCTTTAAAAAAACAGTTTACACCAAAACACGGATGAGATTTGACATTCTCATGAAAAAAAGGCTAACCAAGATATAGAAAGTGACTGATGTAAGGATACATGACAAAAGCGAGTACTAGGAGGCACCAGACCACGCTGATGTTCATCTCTCCCGAGGGCTGAGCCACACTGTAGTAGAGTTCCGTTATCAGATAGACCACAGTTGCCGCTACCGTGAAATCCACCAGCCACTGGAACTCTGGGAAGTAGTGCAACGCTGGGGGCATAGAGAGTTTATTTTTACCTAAATATTCAATAAGAAAACATGCACAGCACAGTACATGCAAACATTAAGAGTGCGTGATTGAAAGTTACTATTAAATGCTCTCTATTAGACATTTGTTCTCTTAGATATATACCTAATGTGTCGACTTCTGTGATGCATTTCGTCTCCAGCTGTAAGTCTATGTCCTTGGGAACGGTAAGTGGCTTATTGTCTATGTGACCATTGTACTTCCTAGGGCAAAGAAGAGAGAGCAGCGAAACAACAACAACTAGGGTCAGGATAACAGAAACGAGCAACTGAAAAATGCAAGTAAACAGATTTATAGACCATTAACATTTTTTATCCTGGGAAGAAATACAAACTATAAAACACGATTATGCTGAAAGAGATCATTTTAGTAGAGTCATCCAAATGTAATAGTTGGCAGAGGTCTAGTTACTTTTGTTACTACTAATACTCCTGGACTACTCCCATGACAAGGGGGGGCAATACATAGGCAGTGCTAAATCGCTAACAGCAGGCAAATAAAGAGCAGTTCTTTAGGCTTGAAGAGCTGTCTGGTGGGCCTCCTTAGTTCTGGGCTTTGTTTGTTCAGCCCTGTGTGCGCGCTGGATTCACTGGACAATACCACTGTAAGACTCTAGGGCCAAACATGCCCTGGACAGATTTCATTTGTGAAGCACCTGACAGGAAAAAAGGGGCTCAGCTTGACCCCTGACTGAGGGAGTCAGACAGTTAACAAAGGGAACGGAGCTGCATGGCACGAGCTGGCAAAAGGACAGTGGTCCATCTTTTTCTTTAAGGGATTACTGAACATGTGGTGCTAGAGAGCCTTGACCTGCCTCACACAGGGTCAGAGAAAGGACTGCGCTACAAAACTGCCTAAGTTTGGAGCTGGACACCATGAGGAACAGTAAGGATTAACTTTCAGTTGCAGCTTCAATTTACATTCACATTGAAAAGGAGACTACAAAGGAAACAAGACTTAATTCATGTGTTCAACATATGGTTCAACTTCCACCTGCAGCCCGAAAAGTTGAATAGTAGTTTTTTTTTTTTTAAATGGCAAAGTAGTCTTGATGGAAACTCATCTTCCAGAATCAAAGCTTGACATATGACCACTTTGAAGACATAATGCTGTTTGGGAAACTTTGATTTCAGAGAAGATGCAATCCTTTTTAAAGTGTCATCCCCTTAAAATAGCCTAATAGTAATGGCTCCAAAAAAAAAATAAAACGGGACCAACTTTCCTCACATCCACTAGACGGGGCCACTTCTAAGCCCAGTCGCTCTAAGCCTTGATGAAGAGTCATAAAGGAACAAAACAACAAAAACAGACTTCTGTCTCCTTACTTCAAACAGGCTTTAAATGAGCCAAATAAACACATTGGCTTCATCGGTTTGCCGACATGCCTGTGGTCGCCATCCATCTCAAATGTCTGCTTCTCATCTTTTCTTTCCTCTCTGATGAAAGGGGTGCCTTTCGTACCTCCTCTGTGCCACTGCATTTCCCCAACCCCCAAACAATAGCCCTTCTTCATTCCAGCCCCCCCATTCTACCTACCTGTCTTTCTTCTTCTGTCCTTTTTGTTTCCCAGCTAAGCTCCTCAACTCATCTTCCGTAGGGTGCTGATACCACCGCAGACTGCGAACAAAGAAAAGGAGAGAGATGTGGAATCAGGCTCAGACATGGTCAGAGAAGGAATGAATCAAAAGAGGACACAATAAAGCAGGTATTTCAAAACAAAATAAACACTGAAGCTAGGATTTATTGACTTACTATGCAATCATTAAAACATACAATGTAAAAATATTTATGTTATTGATTCTGAAGTATGGAAATAGTAGGTAAAGTGATTTGAACTTAAACAGGAGACACATTTCATAATCACCTGTCTGTTCACTTGGGGAATACACTTACTTAAATTGCTTTTACATCACACCTTAAAGCAATAATATTAAAAACCGCATTTTAACATTCTCTTGAAAGCAGTGACATCAAGTCTTGATTCTATGAACATGACTCAAAGCCTACATTTGTAACAGATCTGAGCTTTATGATTAACTCCCTAACAACAGACAGACACACACACACACACACACACACACACACACACACCTTGGAGCTTTACATCATATTAGCGACTCTGATACATATCTAAATAAGCACTTGCGAGAGGCTTTACAACAGCAAGGTCCTTAAGGAATGAGTATGAAATAGGAGCTAATTTAATAGCGTCCATTTGAAGACGAACATTTCAGGCACCCTTCTTAACTTTGTTTAGAAACCGTCTTGTCAGAGCATCTTAAGAAGCACACTGCGTGGTAGAGGAGGATAGAAGGAGCACAGCTCATTTTCCCCTTGTACATTTATTTATTATGGAAAAAAATATTCTGGAGGGACGCTTGAGGACCAAAAGTTTTCTAAAACATTTTCAACACCGCACTGAAAAGAAACAAATATGAATTATTAAATGTGTTCCAAGAAGTTGTTTACTGGAAAACATATGTGGCACTAATTAGAGGAAAGGAGGCGGGTGCTTTTATTTATATGCACCGTCCTCTCGGGTCATCCCAATATTTTGATGGTCTTTAGCCTTTGCATTGTGATTTAATGATTCTTTTTCTTCTCCTATCCAAACCCTTTTGAACACTCTGCCGTCTGAGTAAACATTTTGATTCCCATTGTCCTGGACTCGTTTTGAACTGAACTTCTCAGGAGGCAAGTAAACTGAAGAAATGAAACTGTAGCATTTAGAGAAACTATCTGAAACAGCATCAACAGGATTCTGCATTACCTGCCACTGCAGAGTAGCCATCTTGCGAAGGAATAATGAGGTATGATTTTCTGAATTACACTGGCCATTACCATGGTAACCACCAGCTGCACGCCGATCACACCCTGTGGAAATAGGATGGGAGGTTTAAATTCACATTCAAAATAGTAATTATACATGCCATAAAGCACTTACACATTTGATGTACAGGTAGGTTCATACAGACTTAAAGGCTGAAGAATATCTTCCAATTGTACCTTAGAAAGTGCTTCAAATGCAATTTGAAGACGGAAATTCTACAACCAATCTCAGATCAAAAGGTTGTGGCATCTCTCATATACCATCTAGCAACATCGACAAACTGTATATATGTGGTATTAAACTAACTTTAGCACGGCCTCTAGTGTTTCTGAGGATGATTCATTGGCGAGAGATTGTGATCTTATTTGACTGAGTTGAGGTAGGTTGTTAGTGGTGGTGTTTTGACAATGAAATTTGGCATTTGATGGTCCCAAGAAAAGGATATTGTAATACTTGTACTGACCATGACCCCTGACGTTTACTATAGCTCGACCATCAGGCCAAAAGTTCCACTTGGAAACAAAATCTAGTTGTGCATTGCAATGAATGTCCTAAGCACATTCATGGTCCCAAGATGATAAATGCTTTTGATTGGCAAGTCTGCATGGCTCTTTCCTCTAGGTGAGGTGTTTGATTAATTATGCAGCCAATAACAAAGCATACGCTACATGGTAAAACCCTTCTACATTAAACACCACAGCGTGTTTTCTTTGTAAATACTGTTGAGGGGAAAGTTGTTGAAAGATTAGGCTCCACAACCCTGATTAGGATCCAGAGCTCAAACACAGAATGCCCTTCATTTCACTCTATAGAACCCAGGAGTTAAACACTTCAGTGTTATTCAGTCAAAACAAAAATATGAATCAGGCCATGTTAGATTCCTCATAGCACTACTTCTTTTTCCATTTTACCTGAAGCCAATATGTGTTTAATGTGGCAATTTCCAAACTAAAAAGGACCCCAGAGTTGGTGAACCACAAAGAGAATGTGGCATCTTTTAGGCTACCAACATACGTATATCACCAGTGCCTTAACATGATTCAGACCTTGATTCACATGAATCATGTGATTGACTACCAGATGTCCCTAACACCTCGCATGTGACATCATGGTAAACAGCATGGTATGTTTAATTGCCAGGAACTCCCTTAAGACGCATCTTGCATGATTAGTGAAACAAGTCTACAATTTGCAGCTAGGGGTTGCTGTGATTACCAAGTATTGGCTTGTGACATGATGACACACACCTTGTGGTGATTGAGATTCAGCCAACAAAAGAGATTTTTCTATACTGTTACCAAAGTCCTTTAATATCTCTGGTTGCATTAGGCCATTGTGGGCAATGTTGCAAGTCAATGAGTAAGACATTTTGGCAGGTTTAATTCACCAAATTAGTGATAACATTACATTCATGTTTGATTATTTTATCTATGAACTGTTTCTCAATTCCATTTCCAGAAATTGTAAAATATCATGATAGGTATGGTTGATGCAATTTGAAATAACTTAGCCTATAGAGAGAAGATCAACCACATTAAATGTGACCGAAAAACAAAATGACAAATTGCCACATTAAGCCTACCTCGATACAATGAATGCATTGGTCACTATTTTTAAACACATCAGCTTTTCAAATTTTCATTATACAGGATTCAAATATGAACTAATCAACTACTCAAATTTGAGTAAATTTAGTGGTGCAAAGACAATGTTCACTAAATTATACTCTGTAACATCTGTCACAATGTCAGCCTCCATTTGCCCAATAGAATGAACAGCCAACACTCCTGTGGTAGGTACCCAAAGATTTAGAAACATAAGGAGCTCAATATCAACCCAGCACACTTAGATCAATATTCACTTAGGCTTAAGAGGCCAGAATCATTCCCATCATGGTGCGCTTTTATCCTTTCACTGTAGGTAAGGTCTGTGGGGTGGCCTATCTTTTTGGATCAGTGGGGATCATTGATATCTGTGCCTACACACACACACTTGAGCAAAGAGAACCAATTAGCCAACTAATCTCCAATAAGTTTTATTTTTCTTTTTTACAGTCTTATATCTGTACTAGCACCTGGGCATGTACCAGTCAATCTACATTTGCGAAAGCTCATCCACTTAAAATAAATAAATCCTGTAGCTGTCTTTGTTTTCTCAACATGATCATCATATTAGGCTAAACAAAACGGCCTGCCCTAACTCAACTCTACTCAATAGAGCTATTCTAAATTGTCCTTTTAGTGTGAATACGTAATGTATTCACACTAAAAGGACAATTTAGAAGGCTAATTTCATGTTGCCTAATGTGCGCTTTGGTGGTAATTTGAGTGTAGTCGGTCCATTAAGACATAAGTTTTTCATAGAATGGGAAAAAAAGTAAAATACAGACTCTGCTGACATGCAGATTCTGAAAATGTGTCCTCTGGGTCAGTCCACCATCTAGCGGGTGCTTGGCCTTTCTTGGGCAGCATAAAGAATACTGTATGTCTATTAGTTATTAGTAATATTCATGTCTGGGTGTCATGTCTTTCTTTTCTTACTGAGTCACACAATAATATCTCCTTCCAGCAACAAACACTGATTAAAAGATGCCCCAGCTCACCATTTTCTGGTTTTCTGTTTACTTAAAGTACTCATCTTATGCTCATTTTCAGGGTCATAATTGTATTTTGAAGTTGTACCAGAATAGGTTTACATGGTTGAATTTTGGATGGATGGATGGACATTGCTTCAGCTCCTCTTTTCACCCTGTGTTCAGGTCTCCGTTTTAGCTACAGAGTGAGAGCTCTCACTGCTGTAACATCTTTGTTAGCAGTCACACATGCGCAGTAGCTAGTTAAGATCACATCATCTAGCTAGCTGTTTGTTTCTACAACTTCAGTAGTACAAGGCAGGATTAGCCGGGAGACTTCTTCTAAACGAGGGCACACTTCTAACTTTGTGTGGAATACCTGCAGAACAGGGACATGCAAGTAATTCTTTTGTAGATTATGGTTAACTAGTGTGTGTTGTAGCAGTGTTTTACTATTCAGAACGAGCTAGCATGCTACGGTTAGCCACCTCGTTTCGGCTAGTGACGTCACAAGCCGTGCCGATTTTGAACAGCTCACCCGGAGACTGAAGGCAGGACACATTCAGAAACCGTATCTCACTCAAAACAGCATGGATGTTTTTTTTTCAAAGTTTGTATGCATGTGGAAGCACCAGAGACACAAAATAACACTCCAAATCCCAGAAAAAGTGATTTTTTCATAATATGGGCATTTTAAGCTTTCAGATCATTCTCAATGGGCCTTTACTTAAATATTGTACAACACATTGGGTTTTGGGCTGCACTGCAATTAGTTGAACATGGTAACCTAACCTTATATTAGGGATGTCACGAGACCCGGTACTTCAGTACCAAGTCGATACCAACATTCTAAAAAAGGTGACGGTACTCGTTCTTCTACAGTACCGTAGGTACCGGGGGATGCAATTCTTCCAGACCAGCCGGGGGCAGTATACGCCTACAAGTGTTCTAGTCTGCCGCTAAATGCTGGCGAAGAAGAAGAACGCCCACCAGCATCTCCGTTGCTGTGCACGACAGCTTGACCGCAGTCAGCCTCTGGCTTTACCGTAACATTACATCTACAGCAACAGCTTTCCCAACTTCAACCGAAAGTAAAGTCTGTTTCTCTCTGCCGTTGTCTGTCACTGCCTAACGTTAGTTCTGATAGCTGACATTAGCTAACTTCAGCGCTTGTTTTAGTGGACATCTATAACGTCAGTTAAAGGGGCTAAATGTAAATTTCAGTTTGTGTGGATCAGACTGCTGTAGGTGTAGGAGGAGGAAGTGAATGACACCTAGACAGGACAGGTGATGAGGCCAGGCCTGTACACTAGACCTAGATTTTAGATTGGTCATGGGGATCCCCAGTGTCACTCAGCATGGAGTAAGCTCCAAAAGCTAAAGTCAATACCTCTTCTGGAGTCACAGAGGGGAGAGTGGGTGCCATTAATTTGGCATTTATACTCGCTCAGATGTGATGCGTGACCAAACACAACCTCTCTGACTCAAGACATTCTCCATGTGAGTAATGGTCATGCTATATAGGCCAAGGTGGATGCTGACCATTCTCTGTGGGGGCCCTGCTAGGATCTCAGGCCTGGGGGAAATTGAGCCAGCATGGCCTCTCTTATCTTTCCCAGTCCGCTTGACCCCTTTCCCACAACAACCAAATGAAATCTGTAGGGGGTAGGGAGTGGGAGCTGCAGTGATAACCACCATCCATAAGAGCTCAAACACCTCACTACTATTTTGTCCATAAAACTAACTTTGAAGCAGCAAAACACCTTAGCGACCGATGCTTCCCTGGTTTCATTCATCTTGACTACTCTTGGGTGTGTTTAATCCTTCTCTGTAAACTGTTAAACTATTGAGGGTTGAAAATCAGACTACACTTTCTAATAGCAATATTGCAGCTGTGGTTAGAGATTGGACATACTGTAAGCTAGGGCTGTGCTCGATTGAAGAAATTCTTAGTCGACTAACACTCATTCAATTGTATCGACTAATCGATTAGTTGATTTAATCGACAGATCTGTAAATCTGAGTTTCTGAGGGAGCAGCCCTACTGTAAGCTATGTAAATTGAAATGGGTCTAATATCGTATTGTAGTAAAAGACTAGATGACACCCTGGATGTTTTTCATTTCTGTGAAATACTGTAGCTTAGGTTGTTCTTCCCTCCCCTTCCATAGTATTGCAGTATACCCTGGTGGTGCTACAACAAAATGGAAATGTGCAGACCTTACCTGATTGTTCTACCTGCTTGATTTGAAGCATGAATGTGTACCTGCCTGGCAACTATTGTCCTCCTGTCCAAACTGCTGTCACAGATCAGCAGTTTGTGGACATTATGATTGTATTATATGAAGAATAATACAAATCAACTCACCTACATAATCATACCACTAATCCAAACAAAATAAACCTCTAAGATAAACTCCCTGATTGTGTTGGAGCTCCCCCAAATTGTTAAATAGCACCCCATCTTACTGTTGATATTGTCAAAATTACTTGTTTTCCAAAAAGTGCTGGGCGATATAGATAAAATCAAATATCACGATATTCTTGACCAAAATACCTAGATGTCGATATTGCGCCGATATTGTATGGTTGACTATTGGTGCTTCAACAAAATGTTATTTCCACAATGAGATTTTTGATAAATAATCTCCAGAAATGATTTAATGACTTAGTGGATAACGGTAAATAATAGAACAGCTAGAACAGTCTGGTAAGTTCAGAAAATTACATCACTTTACTGTAATGCAGCCTTTAAAACCAGTAAAATACAACAGTTACCATATTACGATATCCAAAATCTAAGACGATATCTAGTCTCATATCACAATATCGATATAACATCAATATATTGCCCAGCCCTATTTGCCATTGTGTGGAGATTCAAGACACCAACTGTGTTTTAGAGGGACATTTGGGGATCATTGGGTGCTATAACAAATGCACACCATCGTTGATGCAATGATAACTGCCCATTCTTTGATTAGCATTATATATACAAAAGGTAACCAAACGTGCACACAGTTAACATCTATCAATTTCCCTCAGTAAGTTCAGGATGCAACCATTTCCTGACATGTTTTTATAAAACCCTTGAAATTAAATTAGATTTGACTATGACAGTGCTCAACCAATGCTTGTGAAATTACAAAAACATTACAGAAAATGAGCTTAACACTTCCTCTGAGGGCATCCTGAGGTCAAACTGCACCGGTCAGGTAGGTGAACACACCTTGACTTTTTCCAAAGGTATCCTGCTGCCAGCTGAATGGCATGCTTAATTTACTGCTTATTGGTATGAATTATACTTGTACATATACCTTATCTTTAACCTCTCACTTTACCCTGTAACGCTAGCTAATGCCAGTACTCCCAAACACTGTATGTGAGTGAATACCGATTAAAACAGTAACGTTATCCTAACGCTAGCTAGCTAGCTAGCGTTACACTCACTAGCCGGCCGGTTACAAGAACCTGCTGTGGCTAGCAAGCTAAGCTAACGTTACAATGCAATCACAATAACCAATTGGCTGAAAACATAAATTGGTCAACAACGTCGCAGTAGATGTCCGCATGAAAACTGATATTAACAACTAATCCTTTATCAATGAAGTGCGACAAATGAGAGAAAGCGTTGCGTTCAGGTGCTCGCTGCTGTCACACTCACCATGTTGATGCAGTGCAGCTGAAACGGACTCTACCCCAACAACACTGAGCACCCCGAGTCGGAAATCAAGCGGCGAGGAGCACATAAGCCCTTCTTGCGATGGGTATGCACACAATGAAGGGGTTTCTCATTCAAAGTGTCACCGTATCCTTGCAGAGATGGGTTACATCGTCAAAAAATCAATGGATTCAACCTCCGCTCCCAAGTATTTTCAACTGCAGTAGAGGTCACGCTAAAACTCTGGGAAAGAAGTTGTCTTCAGATATGCCTGTACACAAAGAGTACATTACGGTATATTTCATTATTCCCATTCTCACAAATGAAATTCGAACTATGATTATAAAATAAACTCAGCGTGTCTGTGTGCCTTCTCGTTCCTAATTTGACTTAAAAATGACATAGATGTTGTCATTTTATATAGGATTAGGCAGGACCACTATAAACATTCACTAGGCCCGCCGCAACCGGAAGAGCTGCAGCGCACCACACATGACAGATCAGTACTGTACCGATCAGTAGTACCTGCATCAGATGTCTGACTGGCAGTGGGCACTTCAACGAGTAACGTTAGGAAAATAATACAGTCTCCCAATTTCTGCTTTTGTTGTTCTGCCTCTCGGAATGTGTTTATTGACAGCATGCTGTCTTTTCGGCTGTATCAATTAGTAGGCTAAATGATGACCAAGCACTGTAGTCTCTACCCTGAAGTGACTGTTAAGGGAGGCTTTAGCCTCAGAGTCTTTGTTACTGTGACATTATAAAGTCATATAAAGTAATTAACTGTAAATCAAGTCACAATATACGGATAATAAAAACAGGCTACAGTGATGTAGGCCTAACCAGAGCCATTTCTCTGTCACTCTGGGCCTAACTACCTGGAACTCTTTAGAAAGACTCAAATGCATCATATGTAGGCTACCTTAAAACCTGTGGTCAGAGAAAACGGAACAGAAACGACAAAGAGTCAGCTTTTAGTGTTTGTATTTTAACATCCATGATCATAATGTATGGCAGTAGGCTAATTCAATGACTATTAATGTCATTATTGTATTTTTATTTTACTGACATTTAACATGAAATCCTAATAATGCACATTCTGCTAGCTGAGCTGATGGGATGCCATCTCACTATAATTGTACCTCGTACGATTTCAGTTTTTTTTTTTTTTTTAAAACTGATTGATTGATAACTTACATAAGTTACACTGTTTTGATGATCAATGACTTTCAGGTAATATAAGAGCCTAAGGTTTTTGTTTTTTTTTGTGAGTTGGAGGTGCAAACTCGTTGTACATTGGCATAAGCAGCTCTAATTGTTTTTGTTACCATTTTGTCATACATTGTAGTTTTCCACCACTATTTCTGGAATTTATATTTTATTTTGTACTCTTGTGTTGTCTTCCTGTCAACCTTGAAAAAAACACCTTTTTTTTGACGTTTTTGACACCTTTTCACAGTTTGTTTTTGCTTTTTCCAACGTTAGAAATTGTTAAATTTTTCTTCTACATATTTTCAGCGCTTATTTCTACATCCCATATTTTCTGATATAAAACAAAAATTAAAAACAGGTCAATGTGACCCGAAGTCAACACAAGGGCTATGCTTGTATCTGAAAGTTAGACATACTCGATTTCATTAAATTCTCTAATAAGTACAGTTAGACACAGTGACATCTGTGTCACTTACAGCATTAAAATACTTAAACAACAAATTACTTAAATGCTCTAATAAATCAATAAAATACTCAAAAGGTAACATTTTAACATTGACGATACTAGTTACATTGTAGGCCATTGTTCATACTTTCATATACACTTTTTTTTAATGCAGGACTCACAGTATATTTCATATCAAGTACTTTTCTATCAAGTAAATACTTTGAGTACTTTTACCACCTCTTCAAATGAGATTGTGTTGTATAATGTGTAAAGTTCACCAACAGTTTACTGTCAGTGGCATTACTTACAGTAATTCCCCTGATCACTTTACTAAAATTAGACTTTTGTCTTTTGCTTTTAGCAGTGGGTGTGAGTTCTTCTCATAGCATACTATATTTAGGAGAAAATGAGGCACATCAACTGCCAAAAGTACAATATACATTAATTAAAAAAGTGTAATAATTACAGCATGGTTCAGACACAATCAAATGTTGAACACTCAAACAAAGAGTACGCATATGTGTTTGCAACTGTACACTGAGTGGCATGTACATCAACATGTGGGTGGAAAAAGGCTAGGCTGTATTTGCACATGCGCATATGTTTGCTAAGTCCTCCTCTCTTATTGCAGGGATACCTTCCCCACCCCCTTGATGCATTGTACCAGCCCCTCGTGGCATGTAGACAGGCGCACACACTGCAGGAGTGTGCTTCTACACCGTCCTGATGTACTCTCTTGCACATTTCCCCTGATAAATGTTTTTAAAATTCAGCCCTGAGGTCTATGAGGTATCTTTCCAAAGATTGCTATTCACTAATGATGATGTCAGCAATGAATGCAATTAACTTAAAGCGATGCAGTAATTCACATGAGAATTATAATTTTTTTCATAAAGACACATAAAATCTTAGCGATTTTGAAGACATGATGTCGTTTCACAAAAGTGGCTCTAGAGAGACACTGACAATGTTTTATTTCAGTATCTGGGTTATTCCATACATTTCACACTGATTTCTTTTTCATTTATAATTGAAGGGAGTCTCGTACTGTACATTCTCCTCGTTGTATTCCATATCACACTCAGCACTATTACTGCTGCTGTTTGAACTATATTCTCTCTGGAGCTTGTGGTTTTTTATTCTTTTCTTATTCAGTGTTGTGTGTTCTTTTTAGTCAGGCTTGTTATTTTTAGATGAAACATAATAGCCAGGATCTTCAGTGTGGTGAGAGTTTCACACCCCTTCCTAGTGTTTAATCCGTATGACATCTCCTCTGTGCCTACTGGTTCCTTTGAGTTTCAACTCACAAGCCTTACAATATAAATAAAGATGATGAGAATATTACAGTGAAAATCTCAGCCTAGTCAATCAAATAGACTCGTTGTTCAATGTCACAATTCATTTTTAATGGCAGCGCTTTTTGTGTGTGAGTACTGGTGAGCATTATACATTGTTTCCTTCTTTTATTAATCAAACAGCTGTTTGAAATGTGTGTCACTGATCTCAGCAGTATACCTCGAAGCAGAGTGGGAAAGTGGAACAAAAACCCATGTCAACTCGTCACCAGTAAGACTCAAAATGGTTCGGAATGTAATTCTCTTTGGTGCAGCGCCTCCTTCTCCATTCTCTGTAATCTACAAGAATGCAAATTACAATGCAAATGCAAATACTACTGAATAATTTATGTGTAGAGTACAGGTTCCTTTACAGAAACCGGGAGCTTTTTGATTAAATTGAGTAATGTGGCATTTGGAGCACACATTTGGTTAACCACAGAAATATCCCATAGAAATTCACTGTGTAAAATTCTGCTCAACAATTTAGTAAAGGTTTTGAGGCTATCAGGATTAAATATCTAGGGTGCACAATGTCCATTTCTGAATTGCATTATCTCAAATTCACTACTCTATTATGTGTTCACTATATTGATAAATGCTGGACACAGTCAAGCTCTAGACATAAAAAACAGACATTCCTTTGTCTTACTGGTTAAACATTAAACATGATTTTACATCCTTGATTCCTCTTTGGTGTTAACTCTGGCCTGACGAAACTAAATTTGACTTGAAGTTACTGTAGGTTATAGCCAACAGTAGTTTAATTATTTGTCGTTTATTCCCGTGTTCACTGCACCTCTTGTTAAATACCTCCAACGTACTGTATGGCAACGTCAATCCAAACCACTGTTGACATTAGATCCCATTTTTTAGATACTACAGCGCATTTGCATCCAACACAGTTACAGGGCCCTTTCATGGTCCCCATTCAAAACATCATTCTAATTTCTGTAAATCAAGTTGAAGCACATGCAGATGCCTTTGCATTTTGTGTAGACGCTGGGTAAAAAGAAATTACACATATTACAATTAATGATGTTCATATACACTTGAACACAAAAAAAGCTTTTGTTTCTATCATAACATGTGGCTGCGTTCAGGCTTGTCCCTCAGTGGTTTTTCCATCAGGGATTGTAATTAGGCAACAGCATTCATGAGTGGGCATGCTCATTTAGCCTGCGTCTGGGCTTAGACAGCTTTAGAGGGATGAAAGAACAAATCCTGGTGGAACAAGGCGATGTATGCTATAGCTAAAGTGAAAACATTGCAGACAGAATAACAACTACTGCGAAACTTTGTATGCATGTTTTTCAAACATTCTGCAACATTTATGAGTATTTTGTCAAGTGTATATTATTTGTGTTCTTGATGTGGTTTAGTTTGCAAATATACATTGTAGTATACTAACATGGGAGTGAGAAATGCTGTAAACACATTTTAAAATATCCATATATTCTGAATTGTTTTCATTGTGCTTGTGTAAAAAATGGAGTACAAAATGTTTCTATTTTAAGTATCTTATAAGCATACTTTCATGCCTGTAAGCTGACATTATTGTGATTACTCGGGCTGAAATGTAAATGTGGGTGCATTGTAGTTGGACAGGTAGAGCAGTTCTTTTGATGAGGTAGTAGTGATAATGATAACAATAATAAAGAACATAGCTGATATTAGTGCTTTTTATTAAAGTAACATAAAGTCTGTGTTAAAGAAGACTGAAAATAATATGTTACACTACAATTTCACATAATTATGCCGTTCTATTCTCATTTGAATATAAAATGATCACGGAAATGTAATTAATTTGATGCTGGGTGAAGCTGACTCTGTAATAAAATCTCAATATTAAATCATAATTATATTCTGGGGTTATCTCTTTGTAAAACATGAGATGATTCTGTTCAAGAATGATATCTCTTTTTGGGCCTCTCCTTAATTGTTCCAGAATTTTGATATTTCATACTCAAAGTAAAGCAAGAATATTAAAATTTGCCTTTTGCTAAGTGTAACATTGGAACTTTCATGCTCTTAATTTAATTGGGTTCTGTGGTGTCCCTTAGGTCAGATGAACACCACAGTTCTTCTTCTTCTTCTTCTTCTTCTTCTTCTTCTTCTTCTTCTTCTTCTTCTTCTTCTACTTCTATGTCTCGCACACAGAAAGTCAACAAACTAACAATGTAACATAAGTCACAGTGGCATGTGGCTGGCATCACATTAGCTTACCGTTTCTGGCAGAGTTACCACCTGTCTGAAATTCACAAAATCAATGAGTGTATTGCCATGGCTCATAATTTTACTGTATACGTAATTCTCTATTTTAAATCTCTATTTTCTGTTGAAGTCACAGGAAAACAATGCAAAGCGCCATTGCCGCACCACAAAATATTAATGCAGACCCCCCCCATTCAATTGAAGACTAATTTATATCAGAATTAGGCTACAGTGTGAGAATGTGTGTGTGTGTGTGTGGGGGGGGCACTGAGAAATAAAGGCAGAGCTAGAGGGAGAGAGAGAGAGAGAGAGAGAGAGAGAAGCTCATTATAATCAGGCAATTATGCTGGCAGAATTAGAAGCGTCCTTATTTTCTCTTGTGGCAGCCTGAGTGTGGAGACGGTTTTTAAAGTGACTGCAGACTAATCCATGGATATGACTGACTGTCCTGTGCTAACATGGAGCATCTGTAGTCATGTATGACAACAAGATTTGGAGGTGAAAGCCTGTGATTTTGGCGTTTTGGAAAACCGGTGACTCAAGCAAGGCTCTCCAGGTTATGGGCTCTAATTTGCATTGATGAGGATTTCTTTCAGGTTATTTTTTTTTTTGCGGTAGTGAGTGAGAAGCGAGAGCAGTTATACACGCCTACAACTCAGGACCATGGCTGTACACAATCAGTGCCTTCCAAACTGTGGTATATAATTATATTGCATGTTTTTTGGGACAATTAATTCAATTTGTTGTGGCATACTGTAATATGTGCATTGCTGCTGTTGTAATGTTGTTAATGTCGGTGACAAAGACTGTGTGTGTGTGTGTGTGTGTGTGTGTGTGTGTGTGTGACTGTGTATGCCTTATCCCCAAAACTAGAATACATTTTCATTATTAAGTAGAATGTCTTAAAGACATAAACAAAATTTTGAATAAATGGGGTATCAAAATGTTTTTGGGTAAAGAAATATTGTGAAAATAATGTGATATGATTGATTTTTCTCATTTGATAAAACGTGTGAAATAATTACAATAAAAGTCTAACCACGTACATCTATTTGTGGAAACTCTTAAATCCAAATAAATGCACTGTTGTCATTATTGTGGCAAGATTTGACACATGTGATTGTGCACCAACGGCATGTTCACGCTAAAGACTTTGACCTTAGGTCAAGGGTTTTTGACCTGCATTTGACTCTTGACTTCTACTACATGTCTTATCAATTGGCCTGTTAATGTGTATTGATCATCCCTCCCTGGAGACAGAAAGACTGAAATATATTATTTTTAGTCTTTTTCTAAAATGGGAGTATATTGTTGTTTTGCTCAGTATAAATAGGCACTTGCAAAGACAATAAAAAGATTTTCCCCTATTCCTTTATGATTTAAAAAGTCCTGACATTACAACAAAATAAACAATGCAACATTTTTCCATAAAGTATGTTTGCTTGAATTGACAAAATATTACAGATATAAATACATCGTTAATGTCCGTCTTAAGGACACAAACCGAACACCCCACATCTCCAACCCATTCTCCACTTTAATTGTGAAATGTTGAATTGTGCATGGAATTTGGCAATAGGGATTGTCTACGTTTGTGTTGGGGGGGAAGGGGGTGGTGGTGGGGTGTTAAGATGAAGTGGAATGACGACTCCCTGAAAGTTCTCAGGGAAGTGCTTGTGTCTGGCCATGGAGCAGGCAGCTGATTTGGGATAGGGTGTTAGCATAACAAAGGGCCTGAGCCTGTGAACTTGGGGCACCTTTCGACCCTGGCGCTGTGGGGATGAATAGTCTCTGGGCCTCCCCATAGAGCACCCCCATGGCTAGCCTGATCGTGGCTAAATTGTTAATCAGGGTAATTTAATGTAGTTTTCAATATGCCTCATCTCTCATTGGGAAAGCATTCACCGCCTTCTCGCCTTCCCGCCCAAAAAAAAGTCCCCCCTATTCAACCAGGCGAGACAGGCAGCTGCAGGTCTTATAGCCTTCTCAATTGAAACGTTCAAACATCAACAACCGGGAGGCCTGAGCACTGTGTTTGTGTTTACATGTGTGCATGAGCAAGTCTGGTTCTTCCAAACTTGAGCATAAAAGACGATTCATGCGTAAATGTGTAAATCTGGACACACACACACACACACACACACACACACACACACACACACACACACACACACACACACACAAATTCACAGAATTAATGAATGACAGTGTGAGCGAAAGAGAAGACAAAGGGAGAGATAACAACTGTAATGCACAATTTTACTGTACAGATCCAAAACAACTGCGGCCTCACCACCTTTGGTTTCATAAAGTGCAATGCCACATATTTACTTTGACCTGTGCTCAGAAAATGAGGAAATGAGGCAGTGTCTTTAAGCTCCGAGATGACAGACAATCTCCGGCACTCTCTAACCTGGATCAGAGTGCGGTCACTGCGTGCAGTAACTCTCGGTCTCAGGACAGGTGACGTCAGTTCTCCTGGTGCAAGCATCCAGTAGCTGAGGTGAGTCATCGGACTCCGGCCCTAGTTTTAGGCAGTGTGAGTTAGAACACCCATCCAACCACACACACATATACACAATCTCACACATGCACAAACACAGGGCCTGGGTCCTGACTCTACCGTCTATAAATACATACTGTAATCGAAAATGACTCAGACACGTCATGGCTCTCTGTGGGGAGGCAGAAGATGAAGTGGGGAGGACAAGGAGTCTGTAGGAATAATGGAAGAAAGCTAGCAAGATCCTGTGTTACAGCTCCGAGCCCTGCGCTGGCATGGTGGTAGAAAATGGAGGACAAAGAACAGGAAGTAGGGTTTTCAGATGGCGCTTTTGTGGTACTTATTGATTAAGAATAAAACATCACCCACACAGATATATGATTTAAAATGCAGCAATAAAGATGCTGCATAACGTGAAGCCAGTTTTGCCCATTTATTGCAGCTTCGTGGTTATAAACTGCAATATTATGCTTCTTTGTTTTCTTTAATTCATTAGCTGCTTTTTATGCAGCATACTGTTCCGAGAGAGTCCCAGCCACCATGAGAAGGGTGCCAACTGCAGCTGATACAACGATAGGGAATTCCACTAGATTTTGAATGATGACATGTAGTGGCTGATTTATTTAGGCACTGTTGTTACCAAAATATCTCCCCTTTTTTCTAATTTTCTCCCCTTTTTTGTTACTGATACTATTTTTTGTCAACAACTCTGTCTTTTAAAACTCTTTCTTCCTGGTCAGATAATGAGTGTTGGCATGTAGACAGTATAACAACGTATTGATGGCAAAGTGCACACACTAGTAGTATGTGCAAGCACTAGCTAATTAGCATAGCACCTCGCCGTGAGCAGGCCGTGGTGAAAACAGACACTAGGAGTCTCAGGCCAGCAGACCGTGTTCCCATGTGGGCCATTGAATAGAAGTGGCCTGCTCTTGTGTACTCTGTCTAAGGCTGTATGTTAATTTACGCGGTGTGACTAGATGATAATTCATGTCTAAATCACCAGACTGCACCCCCACCCAAAATCCAGACATGAGTCTATGGGAACCGTGAGGACCCTAAGTCAACATAACACTAGACATATTCACATCACCCACACTAAGACAAATCCGTAAACCAAAGTAAAACCAACTGAAGCATTATATTAACCACAGATTGCTTTTTTCTTTAATATCACCACATATTGTCGTGAAATATCTCTAAATTGATTGCACCCTAACTAAGCAGCATTTACTATGTGGTTTATTTTGTTTATTAATTGGTTTTAATAAACTATAATTTTCTTAAACTACTGTTTATGTTTGGCATTATATCGGTAAAATACAGCCTCAATTTTTTTCTGCTCTAAAAGTCTAAGTCCCTTACTGCTACGTACATGCCTGTAGTCTAAGTTTCAAAGTTTGGATGTCACAGTGTTTGTTGTGTGGCTAGTACGACAGGAAATAGAATTTATCAACATGGAAACAAAGGTATTATAGGCCCCTGGGGGGACAGGGTCCAACTTGGGGTCAGGACTGTGGGGCCTTGTCTAGACGGCCTGCTATTGTGGTTGCATGGTTTCAGCCTCTATCTCACCCTTTCAAAAGGAGAACTTGACCCGTGTCTAGCTGCCGTGGGAGTCCGCAAAAAGGAGACAGGGAGAGAGAGACTTACAAGACAGCGGGATGGCAGTGAAAGAAGTTTTTGGCAATTGGGTAGTGGATAGGCTGACTTTTTAAATATTTTAAGGTAATTAAAGTATAAAAAAATATATAGTATTTTGACTTTTTAACTCTCAAGTTATATTGTTTCCCAGCTTGGGGTTCACCACAAAATGGATGACTTCAGGTCTTGCTTCAAGGCTTAACTTCTAAATGCATGCATGCATGTCTGGGTACGTCACTCCAAACAATACCTAATACAGAACAAATCTAGTCATAAGGAATTACAACCAATGACAATACCAATATGCAGCAACACCAAACACCCATTAAACGCCAAAATCAAATCAATCCCTCCTACTCTCTTAGCTTGCGTCTTGGTGTGGAGGGTGCTGCTGCGGGGCATATTATAATTGAAAGGCTGAAGAAGAATACTGCTTGTTTAAACCAACCAGCAGGCAGCGAGGGCATGATGGGAAAACAAAGCCGGAGCCCCAGGAGTGGGTGACACGACATCACTAATCTTGGAGCAGAGAGGAACACTGCCTCTGTTTTGTTACCCTTAGTCCTTGTGCCAACCAGCAGGTTGAAGATACTACACAGTACAATTTACATTTTACATTTTCAGTACAATTCTAATCTGAAGTTGGCAGATATATTGAGTTGGTTCACCAGGATCTAACATGGCTCTCGTAGTGCTGGTTCCAGAGTTATTTTCTTTTGGTTGTGGAAAAATATTGTCAATCATCAGTGTAATTTAAAGAAATTAATATGTATTTTGTAGCTGTGATGTCTTTATAGATGTTGGTGTAAATTGCATTCCATATTTTCACCTTTGACATAGTTTTTAGGCTGCCACAAATATATGATATAAGGGCAGAAGGAGCAGTTATGGATTCATTTGCTACTGCACGTAGAACAGAAGCTCTTTATTTCCTCACTCTCTTCCATGTACAGTACATATATACTATAAATACACACAGCCGTGGAGAGTGATAGGTGTGTGAAAAGATTGTGAGTGAGAGTGTGAATAAGCTATTCTATTTAAACAATATTGAAAATCTTCTCTGAGACCCTTCCATTTCACATCTATTTTTTCTTTTCTTCCTATGGATGAGAGTTTGACACAGGCTATATCTCAGCAGTATAAGCTACAGCAGCTGTGAATTCCCTCAAAGCAAATCACCAGGCATGTCTGTCTCTTATTGACCCACATCAGGTATCCCCACCCACCACCTGCAAGACGGCAGCTCATTTTAGCCAGCAATAAATATCAATATTACATATCAATAAACCCATCAGAGAGGTTTGGAGATATAGCAGGGAGGAAAAGGAGTTAGATTGAAACAGGGATGGGTGTATGTGGAGAATGAGAGAGGGCAGACATGGGAGAATGGGCTGAGAGAAGGAGAGAGACTGAGAGTAAGAAGAAAGAGAGAAAGAAGAAGAAAGTGATGCTTGTCTGTTTCGGCCCTGTGGTCCTGTGCCTCCTGGGATGGCGGAAACACTGTGTTAAGATTCTACACTTCAAAATCAATCACTCTCGACTGAGCACAAAGAGAAAGACACATTCGGACGCATGTGCACACTCACACAAGCAAACAAATGTACATTCGCACAACATTTTACAGGCAATGTCCTTTGTCCTTGTCCAGCTTCAACAAGGCAGCCTCGGCATGTCACTGCAATGTGTGATAGTAGGCTGTTATGAGGAGAGGATGTCAGATCCCCAACTTTCTCACGCAGAGATCAACTATGTGATTCCTAACCAGGTGTACGGGTACCTCAGGGGGTATTTCTGCAGTTGCTACGTGGAAAGATTGTGGAGTAGCTCAACCTGAGGCAGATCTAAGGATGGGCCTGGATGTACGCATGCCCACCCAGATTGACAGCTGGGTGGGTACCGATCATATTCATTAAAAGGTTAAAAAAAACAAGTTTAATTATCAATTATTGCTATAAATGTTTGATTGCTTTGTCTTGAGAAACTTTACAATTTAATATATGTACTATAAAACAATAATATTAAGAACTTCTATATTATCTATATATCTATTATAGAAACAGTATTGTGTAGCTAGCAACTTGCAGCTTTTGCTAAATGTAACTATGGCTATCAACAGGTTTAACTTACCTTATGTAGGCCTAGTAGCCGGAGGTAAGCAAGTGATGTTTTTTTATTCTATTCTATTCTATTCTATTTTTTATTCTTTTTTTGTATATATCTTAGCTTTATAAAAATGTAGGTCCATCCAGTTTCTTCTATGCCCAGCTACCACGTTCGGTATCTGCCACTCAGCTCAACTACCAGTAATAAAAAAAAAAAAAAAAACAAGATACAAATATTGAGTTAACTGTAACATTTGAACACTATGTGTTACAATTGAAGGTGCCTGAAAAATACAGTTACTGAGTGATCGGAGAAGTCTAAATGGTTAGCTAAAAGTAATGGACAAAAGGGTAGTGGTACAACTGCAATTTGACCAAACTGCCCGACTGACCTTACTGACATTGACAGTATAAAAGAAATATTGTTACGATATCCACTTGCTAGTTAATATGTGTTAAATGACATTCAGTTTAAAATCAATTCAAAAGACCACTCTTAGAACATGCCGGATGGTGTCAATGAAGGGCTGCTTGACTTCATCTGACAGGGCTATGGAGGTACATCAGGCTAAACAGGCGGGGAGCTGCTGATCAATAGTATCTATAAGTTATTTTAGTTGATGTATCTGATAAAAACTGAAAAGTCAATCAAACCCAATTTGTGACAAGATTTTCAGTAAAGCCCCTTTAACCCCCAACAACTTTCAATAATCCAATCAAACTCCAGCTTCCAGCACCAGATTTCAGTTGTGATCTTAAATAAGCTGCTTTTTAAAAATGTACACACATCCTTGTATTGCATTTTATATCCCTGTAACACTATGCAGACGGCAGCCTCTTTGGTTTCCAGATCTTCTTAGGGAAAAACCAGAGAGTTAAAAACACACCAAAGGTAGTTTCAGTAAGACCTCATTTTTCTCACTGTGAAGTTTCCAGACTTGGAGTTCTGTATCTTGTCGTCTGTTGGGATCATGGGGTGGATAGTACTTGTGAAATTTCTCCCAAACAAAATAAGATAACACAAAGTCCTGCTATCTGTAGATAAAAGTGAAACACTGTGCCGTCTGGTGGAAAAAGGAGCAGGGAGACAAAGAAAGGAGCAAAAACTTCTATCACATAATGGATTAAGAAGTTTTATTCTTTACTTTTCCTTGCTAGCATCTTCCAAGGTCATGTTCCTGGGCCAAAGAACACCTTAATGTAAAAAAGACATTATTTTCTTCAACGCTCTGCATCAATAGTAGAATTCATGCATTTATTTTTTACTGCCTTCAGGAGATCAATCCTGAGTAAGTGCCATCTGAGATCTTTGTGGTTCCCAAATGCTCTCGGCACAATTCAATTGTACTGAAAGATGTAGACAGCTGCATTATGATTCCAGGAAGACCAATTTAAACTGGGATGCATGTCTTCCATGTGTTTGAATCTGTCTCTATTGGATTTCACTACACATTCATCTACCAGCCAGTGTGATACAATATGATCTGTGGTGATTGGATAAAGCCAGGTTATTGACGAAGTATTCATCAATATACAAAATCATGTTGTGTGCATGTACAGTATATTTAACACCCAATTATTGGTTTTGCATGTTTTCCAGCCGAAAGATAAATATGAAATGTATTTCTATGCTAGAATCCTGGCTCATTACGTAAAACATATTAGTATTCTTGTCATGTCAGGAGAAAACAGAAACAGGCTTGCAATTTTTGGGACACAGAAAGAATGAAACAAACCATGATCTTAACAATTTCTAGCTGCTTAGAAAACAGTAATTATAATAATTAATCATTATGTAAGCCTACATTTCAAAAACTCGACTAATAGCTTGTAATGTGTGTATTATTTGTTTGAAATGCAAACCTGAAAGAGAACAGGCCTATAACATATATTGTGTCCTAATTCCTTGAGTCCTTGTGTTCACCAGCAAATGTTGCACATGAAAATATTTTTTGTATACTATTCCTTTTCTACAGTAAAATAAGCATTTAAGCATTTGTGAGAAAAAAGCAGGGCTCCATGCAGCTTTGTTATGGTGTAGATCACATTTAGAATAGAAATTAAATCCTGTCGACATCAGCACACACTGTGTTCAGGATTTACTTATGACGTTTGACCTTTTTTAAGACTTTAGACCCTCATAGTGACACAGTATTTGTAGTGTATACACAACATAGAACGTTGTTTCCCCATAAACATCTGTGTGCTTCAGGGACAACTCGTAAAACAAGATTCTGTAAACACCAACAATGGGATAAACCATCAAAAATTCAGAATCTACTCTAGACTGTGGACTCCACACTACATATACACAAATGAGGATTTTTTTCTTTACTTACAATCGTTGTTTCTTTATTGGGAAGGGGATAGTTTAACCTCTTAAGTCTTCCAAAAAGGATTCAAATGTACCATTCCTTGGTTAAACTGCTCACAACTTACACACATAAAAACTGTGTCAAAAAATGTTGGAAAACCACGGCTCTACTACAACACATAAAGGCTTGGTAAGCCATGTGATCACCTTCATCCTATGGTGAAGCATTTCTGCAGCTAAAAATGGCCCGTTATGCGTTTGACTCAGGCCACACCTGCAAACTGTGGTACACTTTTTCTGCATGTGCTCAAATAATTATTTCAATATTCAAGTATATAGTGCAAACATTTGCCTATTCATAAATCATTATAAGATGCATGATCATTATAAGACATAATGCGCTGGAAATGACAACATGCTAATACAACTTATTTGCCAGAAATTACATTTGTTCTGGATATCTTTCAGAAGATTGCGTGTTGCATCCTTCAAGTTGATGCCAAGACATGTTGGAGCTATTTTAACACTCCTGGGACACTTTTTGTTGATGTTTCCTTTATTTCGCTAGTTACCTGTAGACACTGCTGGCTCCAGGGCATCCTTTGTCTCATCACAAAAGCCACTAGCAGTTGATACAAACATCAGTGGACACTCTTGGAATGCACACCATCTCACCTGTCACACTGTGCCGATCACATCGACGATGGTGCAAACATGGAGTCTAAAAAATGTACACATACACAGCTATCACCTTGGATTCCTGTCCCATACGACCACTGATGTGTGTGTGTGTGTGTGTGTGTGTGTGTGTGTGTGTATGTGTTTCTGTGAGTCTGCAGTATATGTGAGTGTCTGTCTGTCTTTTAGGGGATAGGTGGAGGCCATCTTTCATCTCTTGCTGTGATCAGATATTCTACATGATATGATATGATGATACAGGCCCAATTAAGGGATGGGTTTGTGTAAAAAATGTGATGACAGGGCAAGCGGAAGAGTAGACTGTGATCTGACATCTGAGAGGGAGAGAAAGACAAAGGAGGGAGAGAGAGAAAAAGAGGAAATGGTAGCAAGAGTATGGGTAAGGGTGGGGGAAGACGAAGGGCTACAGAGAGGATCTGAAAGACGGTTGTAGGAAAGAAGGGAAGAGTGATGCTGGTAAAGGAAATGAAGATGGGGTAAGCGTGAGAAAAATAGTGAGGATGAATGTTAAGTAGTGAAGACAGACAGAATTAATATGATTATGAAGGAGATGGGAAAATGGAGAGGCACATAAAGATAAATGAGAGGGATGAAATATAGAAAAGGGAGGAAAAATGAGGCTTCTTTCCCATAAGAAACAATTTTATGGATCCTACTTTTTTATCCATCTTGTTGTAGCGTGAATAGAATTGTAGGGAAACTGTAACAGGGATACAAAAGTCAGATATTTTTCTTTCAAAAATATAAACCTGACATGTGGAGAGGAAAAGGCAACAAAAGTAGGTGTAGACAAGACACATTGAATCATTCTAATCTTTAATTGTTGATTCATATTTTGCACATAGAGGTACATTTGATTTGACAGACATACCCGTACATGAAAAAAACAGCACGCAATGTGAAATGGAGCTGATATTAAACAGGGAAGCTTCTTGGTGCCATCTGAACCTGTTTCCTCACATTTCGTTAGTCTGTCCGGATCATCTACAACTGTGTCAGGTGTATGATTTTGATCGGGACACGTGGTGCTTTGATCACCCTGCCAACTTTTATCAGCATGCATGCTCTTTTCATAACTAAATAGGACCCAATTATGTCAAGCACATTGTTCTTTACCTGGAGTGCCAAAGCACTACACAGAAAGAAGGGAATAACTCACACTAAAACATCACTTTAAGGGAAAGTGCCTTTTATTTAGCTGTCAAAATGTAGACTTGTTAGAATCAATCAATTCCATGAAATAAATCCAAGTTACAATGTGAAGAATATTTTCATCATATTTTCTTATTAAGTATTCTTCCATATAAAAATAATAAATCTATATAGATACAGTTGTATATTAGTGCAAGGTCACAGTATTAGTCAGTTTGGCCAATAATCGTATATAACCAGTTGACACAAATACAGAAATAAAGAGTACAGTGCAGGTCCAAGTGTTGTAAAGAGTAATGTGAAGCTCATGGACATCTTGAAGCTCATCTTGATGAAATGCAGGCTCCATGGTTGATCAGGACCTCATCAACCTAAAAAAAAGAGAAATGGGAAAATGATATAACAATTCAAATACATTCCACAAATCTCAGTTGATCATTTACCTTATATTACATGTTATTAAATCAAGGCACCAATGCATGAACTTTTGGGGATTTTTCACCACATCCTGTGTAACACAACACAGCAAATACACAAATTTCGGCAAAAAACACAAGCAAATTTCCTCTTAGCAACTATCGAGACTAAATCATCATTCCCAGCCAGAGGGGATCTTACAGAAACATATTAGTTACAGTTTATGTGCAACAAACACATAACCTGTGTGTGTACACTTTACCATTGCTAATGCATGAGGGACAGCACTTGTTGGAGAGTTTCATCACATCCCAAAGCAAGATCCTTGAATGAAAGGAGTTCAGTGAGCTGTGAGTTCCCGGTGTACTTGACAGTCACAAAGGCCTCAACAATAGCCGCTGACATTAGTCCCCCTCATATCACACTGCACTTTTCTCCCATTGTTCCCACTGCACTTCTCACATGTATTGTCTTACGTGATATCCTTAGAACCTGATAAGACGCCCGGTGAAAGTTTTTGTAGCTCAGGACACAGGCCTGGGAGTGTCTCAGGGTTACAGCTGCTTATTATTCTTTCATAGAGGAGACTGGGAGACCGTAGGGTCTGGGGAACGCCTTATCTGATCCCCTTTACACCCAGCCTAACCTGGGTTACCTGCACCTCCAGCCCTTCCTCCATTACTCTTGCCATACCTGACACTCCCTTCCTCCAGAAAGATGTATTACATTCCCCCGAAACTATAGAGCTTGTTGACAAGCATGAAATGCATTCTGGGGCCTAATATGAATGTATAGGCTTCAGAACAGCTGGGGTCATTTGAGAAAGTAAGGATGTCAGTTAAATCTTCAGTCTATGGTGTTATTCTTTGCATCAGACAACAAAGGCAGAGCAACACATCATTTTAGGATCCCATGACTTTAATAGAGGTGTCTTCTTAAGGATTACTCTAAATTTATTTGCTGATTTATCTTGTCAGACACTGTCTCTTGAAAGTCAGCAACTCCTCTCGTGTTTTGTCAGAAAGTACAAAAGTACTATTTTGGCCACACTGTCTCCCTCAACAAATTTCTCTGATGTTTGGCTGACAGTATAGAACAGTTCGGGGTTGGCAGAGGGTCCCTGGGCCATCAACAGACAAACTCAGCCCAACTGCAAAAGATGAAGGGAGGTGGATTCAGACAGCTCAAGCACACCACCCTGCCTGCACACAGCACCTCAAGGGCACCCGCCGCCTTGCTGGCCTGCCTGTCTATCTGTGGCAGCTGATCTTAGTTAAAGCTACATGTGCCTCTCTCGGCATCCTCCTCATCCTCTCTGCTGACACTGCAGTTTAATGCCTATATATAAAGATGATGTCTGCAGTGTGTGTGTGTGTGTGTGTCTCTTGTATTTACATGTTTCCTCAAACCGCTTTATAGCAGACCAACAGGGCACTGCAGTATGTCTGTTATAAGTTTGACTAAATCAAGCTTTTCGTTATTGGTGGTTCAAATTAGTCTAATCATCCATTTTTTTTTATTTGCTCCACACACTCTGTGTCTAGCGATGTTATTGTCCTGGGGCCATTGCAATTCGGAAGGATTTATGCTAATGTGTTAGCCAGTGTAGGGATAATAGCCAAAATATGGAAAGTGAAACACAAGATGTAAAAAAAAAAAAGATAAAGATCTTAAAGTGTATTGGTCTTCAACACATTTTGTAGCTCACTAAGTAACATATCTAGAATAAAAAAAAAATCTGTATATTTCTTTTTTCATTCTAATTTTGGGGATTCTTTAATGACAGTACACCAAGATTTTATCAGACCACATCCGCAAACATGGATGGTTGTCATGGTCTCCATCACAATGCGCATTTATGCGTAAAAATACAGGATTTTTTTGGGAGTGGTCTCCCCTCATCCACAAAAAAGGATTTCATGTCAAAGTGTCCCTCAGGAAATTGACAAAGGCAGAAAGTAATGCCTAGTGTTGTCCCAAGTCTGATAACAGCGTGGAGGAGTTGTATGCCTTGCTCTCCTTCTGCTAGACTGCAGTCAGATGCCTCCACTCTCCATGAGTAGGCAACTGATGCTGCTGCTGATCTGCAGAAAATGACTTGAGAAAGACTTGACTGAAGCCTATCAGAACTGGAAGAGACTACTGATACAGACTCAGTGCAGGAGAAACATGATGCATACACAAGGTACAATAATGTGCATGCACTACGTGTACGACAACTTTATTTACATTATATAATCTAGGACTAGGCTAGGTTTGGATACATACTGTTGTACGTACAGAAACCAACAAACTGGGGACACACATGTACAGAAATGCACATACATCAAAACCAAACATGCACAAAGATATGACTTAGACACACACAAACATATTTCTCCACCATCCTATTCTATCCCTGTCCTTCTTTCTGTATATATCTCTGTCCATGCTTCTGAACCTTAGGGAGACATATTCTTTTTCATCTGTCAGTATGGATGGAAACAGACATGTTCAAAACACACAACAATGGCCTCGTCTGCACCGAGGAGGTTCTATGTTTTGTATGCTTGAAGCACTGCATTATCTCCTAAGTGTCTGGCAACCCCAGTATAGTAAATAATGGATGCACCTCTTCCTTCTGAAAACCCCCTCTTTCACTTCAGGGACAAGTCATGGTTTACCTGTTCAAATGCCCTTTCTGTGTCTTTGGAGAAATGGATAGCACTAAAGGATGTGGGTCAGACGATTTCATTAGCACAGCATTTCTGTCTTTGTCTCCTTCAATCAACCATTTGACAGAAGCAATGTCATTCAAAATGTCTTACAGACACTTTCATATAGAATTCACTGAGAAAAAGGATGCAGAGACTGCTGATCCATAGCAGGGAATTTGTAAAATATAGCCCATATAACAAGATGGCAGACACCACGATGCTTGAAAGGAGAGAGTGCAGTCACCTCTGAGATCAGCTGAATATCCTTGACATCTTTAGCCTGGAGACTCCAGTCATCTTGCCATTTGTTTCTGGGTCATGATCTACAAGGTCTCCATTCCAACCTAGAAACACAGGATAGGCGTAATTGTTAGTGCTGTGGATGTATATTTACACTAAAACTAGCACACATACAAGCAAAGTATACATATAATTTTACAGATGCTGCATGGCATCAGACTTCATTAGATGATGAGAGTTCTATATGACTTATTGGGTATTGCTTTTTGACCTAGTTCTTTCTTTTTAAACACGAAACAAAACACGAAGCAGGATTGGACAGGACTATTGTGTGCCACTACGTAGCTAAGTCTCTTTGGTCTCCCTCCCCCATTCATTGTGAGGTTACATCGAAAGAGTTTTAGCTATTGTGAATTATTTACCTCACTCACCATTCGGCCCCTTTAACCCCTCAGCAAATGCACAGGCAGTCGGGGTTAAAAATACACTCCCCCAGGACCCAAGTTTGACTCTACATGCATGTGCATGTGAGCATGTGTGTGGTTGTGCATGTGTGTGTGCAGGGATGTGGGTTTAACAAAACACACACACACACACACACACACACACACACACACACACACACACACACACACACACAGGAACTCATCAGAGCATCATTATGTGGGTACTTTCTGAGTGAGAATCCAGGCTGTCCCAGATGGGATTATTATAACACAGCTTGATCTGTGCTAGAGCTACGAGTGTGATTGTGTGAGAGAGTGTGTCAGTGTGTGTGCATGTTTGTTAGAGAGTGAGTCCTGACCTGTGCTTCCTGACCTGAGTGAATGTGAGGGTACACCTCTCTGTTTCTGTGAAAGTATAAAATATATAGTACAAGCATAAAACTGTGCCATGTCGAATCATTAGGAAGGAGGTGCTTTCCTTGACAACTGTGTCAAAACTACAGAAACTGGCTTACATTCACTTACAAGAGAGTATGTACAGTGGGCATATTCATGTTGAGCCTCTGAGTCAAAGGCTGAAATAAAGGTGTCTGTGATACATGCCATTCAAACAGCAAACTGATTGAGGCTGCAGCAGCTTCCCTGTCTGTCTGAGTGAATATTAATGTCACCGAGATATGTGGACCTTAATGGATCTGCACACACACACCAATACAAACTCTACTTGGCCATGTTGCCGTGGTATGTCCCTGGCATGCAGCAGTGTTGTCATGGATACCCCCAGACACATCCGCCATCCCATAAGCGGGGGGATGCTGAGCGCTTCAGAGGGGCTGGCGCCGAGGCTTCCCCCCCTCATTCCCCAAACCCTCAACCCCCATTTTCTATGCCCTTCCCCCAAAACTGAATCCCATTCCCTCATTCTCCCCGAAAACCGGCTCAGCCTCAAAAAGGCTCTCTGCTTGTCAGCTGAGTAGGCCTGGAAGCACACTGCTGATATCTTGTCCCAGTGTTGGGGCCTCCATTGCTCTTAACTGGAGTGGGTTGTAATGTAACTGGAACATGGAGGGATAGACAGAGAATACCTAGTACGCTAGCAAAGGTTTAAATCTTGTCTGAGAAAACCTAAAAAAGATGTTGAACAGGGGAAATGAATAGTGTTTTGTGTGTGTGTGTGTGTGTGTGTGTGTGTGTGTGTGTGTGTGTGTGTGTGTGTGTGTGTGTTAGCCCTCAGGGCTATGGTTAAGCCTGTACTTTATCCTGAACTGATCCTTTTCATTAGCCATTATCAATAATTCAACATCGCACTTGCTTTAATGGTTTAATGTGGGCAAACCCTCAGTCCGCACACATCCACACTGACACACACGAACACTCGCACACTCTACTTAATAGCACTCACTCTCTTGGCCTGTGCCAAACGCCACTGAGGTGAATATAGACGTGTAAACGTGCACATAACACAGTCAGCGCACCTAAAGCGTTTAAAAGTAAATACCTATCAATCACAAAAAACATTTACCCCACCAGGCAGTCATAGGATCCTTTCAGCTAAAGAAGGAATCAATTATTATTTCCCTACAAATGTCTGTTTTACTGTATATCAAGTTATATTTGCAATAAAAGGGCACATTAAATCTTCTACTCTGAGATAAGGATATGAAAGGGTTAATCTTTTATGACACGTCCCCTCCCATCCGTGCTCTCTTTTGCCCTCCCTTTCATATTCTCCAGTATGGCAGTGCTCAATGCCTGCACATATGCTGGAGAAAAGAATCCTCTTTGATTGGAAGGCTAATTTGAAGTGTCAATTATTCTTATGCAAATGAAGGTACAGTTTCTCACGTCTGAAATGGGTTGGGGGCACAGATGGGTGTGTGTCTGTGTGTGGGTGCCCGCACAAATCTCCCTCCAAAAACATACAGCGCCATTCCATCCCCCCTCCAACTCTTCATCTATACCTCTTAGGGAAGAAAGCTGACATACAAAGACAGCCGGTATAATGGCACTAGGGTATTTGCATGAACATTGTCCACACTGAACGCCAAATGGTTCAAAATTGGGAATACAATGACAAAACAGTAACAAAGACGCAGAAGTGCAAGTAAGCATCCAAAATTTGACAATAAGGCGGCGTGGTTGCATGTTGTAATGTAAATAATGAGATGATGTTGGGTAAAAAGGAACACAACAACAGCTGGTATCATGGCAAGTATTGTGGGCAAACAAAACAATTTACTACAGCCTTTGTCATTTAAACACTTTCCAGTCACATTCTCTTTCACTGTTGCCATACTAGAGGTGCAAGCGAGAAATATAATCCCAGTGTCTGTACAGAGAGGTACAACAAGATCCTGTTTAAAGATAAAGGGAGAGAGAACGAGGGAGAAATCAAGAGCGACAGAGTGTGCCTTAAAGCATACGTTCATGTCTAAGTACAATATGTTAACGAGTGCACGCTCCTCTTTATGGTAATTAAAGCTTCAAACTCAGACCTGAATCTGGATGAGAGATTTAGACTGACAAAGAGAAGCAAAGTGAGGAGAAAAAAAGGAGAAAGAAAAAAAACACAGACAGACAGAGGACTCTACAAATAGTGTCTGTTGTCTGAACCTCTCAGCTGATGTGGTTGTTCATAAAAAAAAAAAAAAAAAAAGCTTTTCAGGCCCAAAACAGGATCAAACAACCTGCTGTGGAGTCCGGTTACACCATAACAATGGCTTACATTCACTCTCAGCCTCAACACACAAGCTTTTACCTCAAAGGGAGTAAGTCTGGTTTGTAGGGTGGGTGCGGGTATGGAGGAGGGTATAGCGATATCTTAGACGATAATGGTGTTCAACAGATTAGATGGTATCAGCCTACCATGTTTGTTTTCAACTGTTGGCTTCTGCAGCTACACTGAAATCTACGGTCAACCCCAGAGGCAATCTCAATCTCAAGAAAACTTTTAGATATTGCCGGAGAAAGTGAAGTAGTCTGATATATATCACGGAAAACTCTTTGATAAAGACAACTGGTGAAGACAGAGCAGCTGAGGAGAGATCTTTGCCCATAAAGTGAAATACAGAGACGCCATTGTCAAAATCAGTTATTGTCTTGGTGATCGCATTGAACATTTGATGGACTTTTAATTGACTGGTGAATGAATGAGTCGTTTTTTTTACACTTCCCTTGATTAGATACTCAGGCGTATTGACGGATACCTAAAGCTATCATATAGCCTACTACAACTCCCTGTAAGCTTCTCTGTCCACAGCAGACAATCTGATTAATTACAGACACACAATAGGCAGCTACTTTCTGCTAACCTCCTAAGACCCTGCCTCTCAAGCAATGAAGAGCAGCCCTGGCAATTTGTATTTGTTTTACATTGGTTCAGTAGTTCTGGGGAAATTAGTATGCAGTCAGGGATGGGAGAACTTGTCAAGATCAAGGGGAAATCTCTACCCACCCACCGGGTGGATCTACATTCATGAACAAGGTTGACAAGAAAGCTGACTAGTGTAAAGACAAGGAGCAAATAAAATGGCGGAGAACACCATAAATATTCTTTTTCATATGAGTGCACTGAGAACACCTTCATAGACAGGCTCTTTCTCTATCTGTCTGTCTCGTATGTCTCACTCACTTACTTACTCACTCACTCACTCATTCACTCACTCACTCACTCACTCACTCACTCACTCACTCACTCACTCACTCACTCACTCACTCACTCACTCACCCACTCACTCTCTCATTCACTCTCTCACTCAATCTCTCTTTTTCTTCCTCACACCCTCTAGTCTTCTCTTTTCCAAAACTGTGTCATGCACATCAAAATTAAAAAAGGCCCATCCTTTTTGATGGTGTTCTGCTGGACCATAGAGCAGATAAACATCCATGTCAGGAGAAAGCGATCTGGGGCCCTTCTCTCACTGAGTCCGAGCTCTCCTGGGAAACACACAGCTCATACAATGGATAGAGGAGGCCTTTTGTTGAGTATGTGGGAGCTGCAGGGCTAGCTCTGGATCAAACAGGGGTGTGTGTACATTTCCGCATTTTGCACACACATGCACACACACACACACACACACACACACACACACACACACACACACACACACACACACACACACACACACACACACACACAAGAGCAAACCACACTGACACGCGAGAGTGAACACACTCACACCTTCGCCCACACACACACAGAATCACAGAGCTTCCTCATCTCCCTAAACTCAGTGTGACTAAGTAAACTTCTTCACCCTTTTGCAGTAGTTACTGAGGGCAGGAAGATGAATTTGAAATAGCCAGCAGAAGAAGAGAGAAGAGACAAAGGGTAGAATTGTGACGTAAATCAGTGTTGGACTGATTTAGACTGGTTTAGTGTCAGTCTAAAGCGGCTTTCTGTTGTACTATATACAAATCACAGTTCAAAGACTGTGACTGTGCTCCCTCCTGGGGTCCAAGGCAGGGAAATCCTGCAGGGAGGTGTCTAATTCTTGTGAGTAGCCTGTGTGTGTGGCACAGTTATTTATTACATAGGCTTGAGACATTTCTCAAAAATATGATCTGATATTGGCATGGGATATTGGGGGAGCTGCTGCACAGAACGGCAACGCAGGAGGAGCACCAGTATTAAATGGAAATTGTTGTACTCTCTACAAAAAAATGTAACACAAGAAACCTTAGGGCAGCAGATGAGTGAGTGCACACTAGATGCACATTAGTAACATTCTGTATGTAGCACTATCAGCTAGTTATGTCACCGCTGTCTAAGAACTGTGTTTATAATGGCTGAATAGTGTGATCAAATGTGGTGGCAATACAGACTAGAATACAAAACTGCTCTTCTCAGAATGCATTTTAATAAATTTCCATTCAATCCACTGCCTTGCTCCTGGCCGTCTGCCCCTCGTGTAGGATCTGTGGGAATTCTCCTCACTGAAATGAACTCACACCGTCTGACCCTATTCATCCCTAAGACTGCACTTTCTCTAGGACTCCCCCTTTTCCAGTCCCCCGGTTTCCCACAGACCCCCTCTCTCCCTCTCTCTCTTTGCATCCTCCCCTTCTTTCTCCCTACCTTCCCATTGCCCCCTCCCCTTCCAAGTATCTGCCTTGCTTTCAACTCCAATTTTGGGCACAATGAAGTTGTTCTGGCTGACAGTTTGGCCAGTAGAATAAGTGTTGTTTGAGCCTGCTGTGTGGCCCTGTAGTGGGCCCATTCTCCCCCTCGCCGGCTCAGTTACCGAGAGCCTTGTTGGTGGGACACGGAAGCCATCCGTCCCCACGCTCCCACCCTGACCCAAACAATTAGCCTCAAACCGCACTCAGGCTCACCTGCTCCTCCTCTTTACATACTTTACATTTACTATCTAATCCTCTACTTCTCAGCAAGTAAATAGCACTTTTGCAGCATGCTATTTTAAAGTGTATAAAGGTCGTCAAACTTGTTTCTTTCAGATTCTTGTATATGTTATGAGTTCTTCAAATTATCCTGTGGTTCTCTACCATATTGCATCTGTGGTGGTGGAGTCGCTGCTAAACCGCAGCCAGGTTGGCCTGATTTACTCAGTTACTCCATGTCTTGTAGGACGTGTCAGAAAGGATTCTGTATTGGGGTCAGCTGGAAAGACAAAGCCTGCAGCCCTCTCTCCTCTGTCGCTTTCACTAAGCATCAACCAGCAAACCCCCCCCCCATTACTCCCTGTGTTTTTTTTTTTTTTCCAGTTCTCTGTTCCAATGAGTTATCAAACAAGTATAGTATATATTTATAGTATATTCACACTATAAATATTCTTCTTGTGTGTAACCACTCTGACACACACACACACACACACACACACACACACACACACACACACACACACACACACACACACACACACACACACACAGACAGAAGCCAGGACATGAGAAAGTGACTGGGAGAGGCCCTGATGAGGGGACCATATGTCCAGGCGTTGTATATCAGTCGGCTCGCCCTCAGTGCTCTGCCAGACCACCATAACTTAGTTTGTCTTCAGCACAAAGTTTGGTCCAAGCTTGGCTGGGTTCATTAGGAACCTATTCTCTGGAGCCAATGAAGCTCAACAGACCTCCAACAAAGGGGCTAATCACACCCACTGCTCTCTCTCCCCCTCACCTTTGCTCTGTCTTTAAAAATTCTACCTCCACTATTTCCGCAAATTGTCACTCCTTTACTAAATAGAAACCAAATATAAATGATCAGTTGTTAAAATAATGGAAACTGTCAACCAAAATTTCAACAATACAGCACAATATGTAGACTGTGGAGCATGAAGAATAAACAATCACAGCAGAATAGCTAAATGATGACAGAAAATAGCAATTGTCCAATAGTTATACCTTCCATTGTTGTGTGTCTAGACAGTCTATGGTAGAGAAACAAAACTGGATAATTGTGTTTCCATTGAAGATTCACACCTGTGACTGTTAGTGCATGTGAGTGGACTTACGAAGTGTCATGTTCTCACCTGACAGACACTTTGCTGTCTCGGATGCAGGCGTTAGTGAGATGCGGTGTGTAGAATGTGCGCCTACCAACAATGTGTTTGTGCGTGTATTTGAGTGCATGTGTGTTGTGATGCACTGACAATGGAGAGCCCCAGGCTGCTGAATACTTGAAATGACCTTGAACCTCAGCATTCTCCATTCCCATGGCTGCAGGGACGGTGAGCATGTCTGTGTGTTTCAGCGTGTGTGTTTGAGAAGAAGAACAATGAGGCTTTGCATTTTGTCTGACTCTGGGCACATAATAGCTCTTCCCAAATTCTGTATCACACTCAGGGTCAAAATATTTCTAAATAATCTATAGTGAATGGTAAGTATAGGTGAGATTAAATGGCCGTTAAATTATGAAAAAAGTTAGTGTTGCTCTCTACAAAAGTGGACATTTTTGAACATTTTATAAAAACAAAGACATGACAGATTTTTCAGGTTTTTGTCCTGATTAGGATATACCTCATGTGTTTGTACTATCTTATCACATCATGAATCTTAATCCTACATCCTTGACTATATACCTGTTCTATATATCCTGAAATTATGCTCATCCCTCAACATTTTTTTGCACATCCATACAGCCTCCTTTTTTCTAGTTATATGTATGTTATTTGTTTCTGTATTTATTGTTTGTTTATTTCATATTAATGTTTGATATGTTTATGTATGCACCAACAACCAGGGCAAATAAGTGCTACTTACTTGGCAATAAATCCCTTTCTGAAATCCTTTTCTGATGAGCTATCCACTTTCATGTGTGCCCCACCAACTCCCTGCCTGCAGTGACTCTATTTGCTCACCCTCCATCCAGAAGAGAAAGAGGCTTGCTCCATACCATGTCCCCTACTGTGCACACATGCTACAGGCAAGCATGAACGGGCTGATCTGGACAAGGCTTAATCACACAGACACTGTACACACAGGATGGTCCCAAAGCACAAACAGACATACATTCGTGTGCAGGCGGCTGAAGAGGACTTGGCGGGTTAAGAATGGCGGTAGGGGGTAAGGATGGCGAAGGGATACCCAGCGAGGGGTGGTAAAGGCCATGTCACTGGGCCCTGCTTGGACACAAATGTCAGCAGCATGACTACCTGTACATGAAGACCCAGCGGTAAGAGAGCCCAGGAGATAATCAAGAAGAAACAGATGAAGAGGAGAGAAAAAGACATTGCTGCCCAAAACAAACAGGGGTAAATAAGGTAGATAGAAATGCTTAACAATGTAAAGGACATCTTTTGAGACCAGGCTTTAAGAAAATAGTTTCACATTAATCCCAAAATGATACATTTAAAGAAAATTGAACTGAAATATGTAACACAGTGCAGAACACAAGTTGCATTTTAATCTTTCATGTTTAGTGTGGTTTCAGAATGAAATTATTTCAAAAAGGGAGAAAGAGTGGTCAAAACATGACATGGCAAACTCTTTCCATGAAACGGCTATATGACTTTACTAATTAAACATCAACACATGAGGTATTTTTCTAAAACCTCACCCTGCAGTCAGATGCATGACTCAAACTGATGCATTACTGTGTGCTTCCCTCCCTCTCATGCCCTGTTACCATTCCTGCTCCCCATCCATTAGATGTTGAACATTTCAACTTTCAAAGTGAAGAGAGAGAGAACACAATGCCCTCTGCAGCCTAGAAACACTGAATACATTATAAGCATTTTGCACTTGAATATTCCAACAGGTACAAACAAACATGCACGCATACAGTATACACTGAGAAAACTTCAATGCTTTCCCCCCTCTCTTTTAAAGGTCAAAACACAACCCTGCACCATTCTGTGGCACTTTGAAGGCCAACAAAACACTTCTATGCATGCACTCAGTGTTAAAAGAGATAAAATCTACTCTACAGATCATCAGTAACAACAGAAGTACATTGTGATGCATTTTCTATTAATCCATGGATTAGAGAAGAATTTCCTCAAGACAGTACAAGTGGATTATATGCAGGAGCCTTGTATTTCATGTACAATGTAATCGTGTGTTTTTTGTATATTTACAAACAGCATAGGTGTAGTGGGATTTACACCTAAAAATTGGACAACCAAATACACATGTGAACACAAAGACACACAAACACAAGGTTAAACACAGCCAAACAGACACAATGGTAGCAATGCAAGCTTAGAACCCAGTGGACAATAAATGGGCACAATCGATTCTTATACATGAAATAATTTATTTTAATTTTATTTTACTGTACAGTTGAGACATTTTGTTATGATGAGGCTGCTAATGGAAAATACAGGGTGTGTTCAATTTGATGGTTGTCGAAGTTTAATTGAGCTGTGTGCTTCCTAAGTACCACGAAAAAAGTAGTAAATGATAGATGTTTTATCAGAACTTAAGTTACAGTCATGCTGCTTTTCTTGTTGCTAGCTTGCCTGAATTTCAAAATAAAATAGCATGTGTATTGTAGAACACATGTTCCTCAATGAAACCAGAAAAAAGGCCATTCATTGTTTATAAGTTGGAAAAAAGAGGAATCTTTTTCTTCTTAAGATGACACGATTGATTGTTCAACACTAGATAGCGCAACGCATGTTGCATTGCATGAAGGGAAATGTGATTGAAACACACACACACTAACGCACGCACACACACACACACACACACACACACACACACACACACACACACACACACACACACACACACACACACACACTCCAGATGGCCATAGAGTGTAAATGCTCTGCCAAACACAGCAACAACAGATTCACTAAACCCAAACCCGAGGTCATCTTCCTCTCTGCACGCACTGTCTTCAAAAAAAGGTCCTACATGCGGACTCCTCTCTCCGCTTTTCCTTTATTTCCTTTTGTTTCCTCCATTTTCAACCTCTGCCTGGAATCACAGCAAAGTTCCTCAGTGAAAGCAGTGTGTTCTACTCATCAATGACACTTTTACAGATCCCCAGCCAGACAGTGGTGATTTGTGCCTGTGTTAAGGCAGAACTACTCCTTGCCTCTTTCACAATATAGATTGTTGCCATTATCTGGAGCTATTCCTCTAGCTGACACAAAAAAGAAGAAGAAAACATGTGGGGAAAAGGATGAAGGAATTTCACCCAACCGCTGTATGAATTGCTGATGGGACCTGAGTGACAATTTGGTATGCAATTGTCAGTGTCAGTCACAGAGACATTGTCATGCCTGATTCCCATCTTGTGGAGCCAAGCTTTAGTGGGAACAGTGTGTTGTCAGAGGACAGTTGTCCATTGAGGAAGTCCAATCAACATCACAACACTTTTATTGGTACAGCTGGGTCTAAATAGGGTTTGGGGATTTATTTTGGTTAAGATATATGCTATTACCTACACATTCAAACACATCCATTTTTCATTGAGCCAAGACCTTTGACTGTAGCGAAACCTGACTTATATTTCAACTAATGTGGAGTGAATGCGGCGGAAATGCAAATTCAATGCTGTCCCCTTTCACATTGGAGAATGAAATCAAATCTTTTGTGGCCAGTGGGCATTGAGGGTGGGAAAAACAGCGAGGTGAGGGGGTTCCATGGGCCATTCGTTTGGGCTGTGAATGAGCCAGTTCCCAAGCGGGAAAGATGGTGTGCCAGTGGTGTGCTCTCTGCTAATTGATTGCCTTTACTAACAAGAGCATAATATATTCTATTGTGATCATCCTTTGCCCATGTTCATTAAGCAAGGAAGCAGCGTGATCTTTTCTTTTTGTCTCGCTCCTGCCCCTTTTCTCTCGCCTGCTCCTCTCATCCCCCCTCCCAATACTCTTTTTCTCTCTCGCCTCTTCGTCTCTCTGCCCCTCTCTCTCTTTCTCTCCCGCGCCGGATGGGAAAGGTGATGCAAAGGTGGTATGACAGGCAAAGCATCCCTCGCCATTCCAAATGCATAAAATGAAGAGGAACAAAGGACAGATGGATGGAATAGAGTAGGCGGCATGGTAGGATGATGCTGGAAGGAAGTGTGGATGAAAGGATGAGAGAAAAAGACAAGGACGAGAGAAGATGGCTGAGAAGATAGAAGGGTGTGAAAACAAGAGGAAGATGATGGGAAACGAAGACACAATGCAAGTGTGAAAAAAAAAATCAAGATCAGAGAAGCACCTCTCGCCATCTCCCTCCATCCATCTCTTTTTCTCCACATCCCCCTCCCACCACATCCTCTGTTCCTATCAGGTTCCCACTCGATCCTGCTGTGCCCCACACCTCTTCTTTTTACCCCCTTTTTCCCGTTTTGCCCCTTTTACACCCACCTCCCTTCCCTGCTTCTGCTCCTCACCCCATCTCTGCTTTGCCTATTAATAAGAGCTGGCGGGACAATAGTACCATTGTTGCCCGTGTTTGGGAACCCTGGACTGAAACAATCGCTGTTTACCCAAGCAGTGGCACAGCCTGGACCCTCTTCTTCATTACAGCGGGCCAAGTCTGATTAAGTCTTTTCTGCAAGTGCTACAATAAGCCACTGAGCCAGCCTCCACGACTCATCACTCTCCTCTGTCTTCTCGCTCTCCCTCCATCTCTTTCTCCAACACTTCCTCCCGTCTTACCTCAACAGTCAACTTTATTTGGATTTTCTCACTCGGTATGTGCTCGCCCCTGCTTCCAGTTGCTACGATTGTTGCCCCCTGATTTACATATTATTCATTACCAGAGACCAGGAGAATCACATTTACCAGAGGAGGAGTGAAATAAACACACAGAGAAAAAAAGAAATAGAGCAGAGATGGAGGATAAATGACAAAGTATTTCAAAAAACACTGGTTAAATCTGTACTATTTTCAAAATGACCTTCATAATCTAGGACAAAGCTAATTTCTTTATTAAAAATTCCCACAAGGTTTGAACATGCTGCAGGCAGTGGCAATATGACTGACTGCAAGAAATAAGAGAAAACTCTCTTTCCATAATGGTCTCAGATCATGAAAAAAAAAATTGGCATGGAGGTAACGTTATCAAGCTGATGCTTGTGGCGGAGACACACTGAATCAGTGGATTGAAAGCCTTTTCACTCAACCACATCCCTCAGCTCTGTGGCTTGTAACAGAAGTATGCTACCAGCACTATGCAAAACAGTATCATGAATATGCGTAATTAGGTGGGACTGGTGTAATTTTTCTGGGTTATGGGATGTGACATTTGTGGGGCAGGAGCATACATCAGCGTGAGCACGACTGACAAATGCATAATCCCTTTCTCTCCAATAATGCATTTACACTTTGCAATACAAAATATACATTTTGCCTTCATAAACTTAACAGCCGCCTGCAAAAATATTCTCATTCAGATAAGCATACACACACAGGCACGCATCCGTACAGTCACACATGCACATGCACAGTTGGACACATATGCAGTAAACTGGAAAAAGCTATGTGCACATGGCACTAAAGTAAATCTGTGCATTTGAACACAAATATAAACTCTATCCCCATCACACTCCAACACAACAACAGAGAGACACATAGCCAGAGTAAATGTGTGTTTACTGTAGTAAAAATAAAAAATAAAGGTTGTGTTGTGTCTCTCATCATGAGAGATGAGGATATCAGAGGGACACAATTATTCAATGGTGATGGAGGTAACCTGAAATACATTATAAGTCATATAAAATATGGCCTAGCCTTGGAAGATGCGATTGTCAAGCAACAAGGTTAAAAGAGGACTGACACACATGGATGTTTAACATAATATGCTACTAGATATCAGTTGGTAATAAGCTTTAGACATTGTTGTTAGCAACCAGGAAATGCAGCACCACTGATGAGAAAGTCCAAGCTAATTACTCTCCACACTTAACTATTTTGTTGAGAAATACCTCGAAATCTAGGAAGATTTTCTGCTTTTGTTACGACAACATTGAATTACAAAGCATCTTTTATACGCTATGTTTTTTTCTTCTTTTTTCTGCGTTAGTAGTCGATTTAGATGAACATTCAAAAGAACTGAACATGTGAATTCACAAATAAGGACAGGCACATGGGCATAGGTACACTGACAAAAGCATCTATTAATAATTGGATCATATTTTTACACAACCAGACACACACACACACACACACACTCGCTCACTCACACACACACACACACACATATGCATACACACTTTCAACACACCTCTCTGGCTCTTCAGAGAGAGCCAATTTATAGATACTGTACTGAACCCCCCTCACCACCTCTCGTCTCTCTCTTTGCCTTGCCATGCTCCTTTCCCTTTCCCCATCCACCCATACAGACCCCCCCCCCCACCACCACACACACACACACACACACACACACACACAGACACACACACACACACACACACACACACAAACACACACACAGCACCCTGCCACAATCCACCACCCTGCCACACATAGCAAAGGGGAGGACACATCCCTCATAGCACCCAGGAAATTAACTTGACATTTGATGCAGACAGAAAAAATATATTTCGGTGGGGGGAGGGAAAAAAAACAAAGTGTACTAAAGCAGAGATAGCATAAACCCATCCCTTGTTCACCCTTCCCCACCCCATCCTCCTTTAAGCCCAGGGACGCATGCGAAGGGGATTTCAGCGATCTGCAATGCAGACGCCACTGGGTGCCCACGGAAAAATGAGCTTCATCTTTTGCCTGTCCTTCTCAGTGTATGCTGTCTGTCCCTCTTTGTTTCCATCTTTTATGATGCCGGCGCTCCATTTTCATATCCACTTCCCCCCCTTCGAGTTTGTGTCTTTCTATTTGGGAGGAAGTTGTAAAACATTTGTATAACAGTATTGCAGGATCACTTGATGGTGTGTGCGTTTGAAATTAAGGCACACCCTTTAAGCCACTATTTGTGAATACAAATATTCATTGAGTTAGGATGAGGATGTTTTAATTTGTTGTTGCCATGCCATTCCTTTAAATTCAGCATGTATCTTCTCCTGCCCCTGCTTCACACTATATGCCTTTGCTGAGTTGTTATATTTAAACAGCTTTGTACATCTGGGTTAATCCCTCCAAAATTAACCATCATTTGGAAAAAAATAAACAATATAAACATGTCCAGTGTTCACAATTTTGTACAAAGTAATAATAGCAGTCGTTGACGTTACTCAGATTAGCATGCACCTGATTTCATGAGAGCAGACTAGAAAATAAAGTGCAGTGTGATCTTGCATATGTTTGATAAGATTAACAATCAAAGTCCGCATAGTAATCTCAGCAAGGAGCCCGAACACCATGAGCAAGAGCAGGCCACAATTAATACATCATTATGCTCCACTACTGTTTATAGCCGTGAACATGCACAATACACAGCAAGACCGCCGACCAGCTAGTGTCTGTCTCAATATCCCCTGTATTAGACATGCAGGAATGTTAACATCATTATGCACAATTGTGAATGTCTGTCTCTGCCCTCCCCCCTTTTATTCCCCTACCATATTGTGTCTGCGGGTTAGTCAGTGTGTGTGTGTGTGTGTGTGTGTGTGTGTGTGTGTGTGTGTGTGTGTGTGTGTGTGTGTATATGCTGTCTGAAAGAGGGCAGCTTTATTTAAATATGTTTTTTGTATGCAAGTTGAAACAAATTAGTGATTGTTGTACTGCTTTGAGAACCTCTGAATACAATATTGTGAAACCATGTCAGTATTAGTATCAGCATTTTGTCGAGAGAAGTGATGCTACAGGAATTAATTTCATGAAAAGATACATGCTTTGCAAAATGATTCAATTTTTGTATTTCATTACATAATTCTGGGTTTTATAAATTAGGATTGGATCAAAACATTTTATTAATTTATGATGAAACACACATTGGCATATTTTACACCACAAACACACACTTTGAACACTGAACACTCAGCAACGCTGTGTTTTATTATCAATTATAAAAATGATGATATATAATTTAGGATGAAAGCAAATAGATGTTTAACTTTTAAGTACACAAATGAATGTTTTGCATGTTATATGTGCCGGATGCATGTTATATATTGTCCTGATGCAGTATATAGGAATCTACTAGTGTTTTAAATATTCATGGTGAGAACCAAATCTAATATCATATTACATATTTTTCTTTTCGTGGCTAAAGGAAAATGGAGACTGACTCAGTTCATCATTACCTAATCCCCCCAATTAGTGAACGCACTCATTAAAATATGTCACATGTTTGATCGTTAGCGCTGATGTTAATAATATCTGTTCTGCGTTTCTCTGGGGCGGTACTGTCGAAATAGTGCATCATTCCAACACACACTCACACGTACTGCAATGTTGTTTTCAGCCATTGCATTGCATTTGCATTGTGTTTTAGAACAGCGTCTTGAGTGAACACTATGCATTTTGTTGCATCATGAAAAAAACAAAACAATTTCGAGCAAAAAAGACAAAAATACAAAGCTACATATTGTTTAGGCATTAAGAAAAAAATCAGATCTATTTATTAAAAGAAGAGGAAACTCAAAGTCTCAAAGTCAAACTCTTGTTTAATTGTGCAGAAGAGATTTCGGAATTCAAACCAATATATATTTTTTGTTATCTGCCATAACTTAATGGAAGATTGTCTGGCAAGTAGTGTATACAAAGTCCTTGGCATCCCTCTGCTTATACAAACTCCCCTCCTGCCACCTCGCTATTCCTTGCTGCCAGCGATTTGCATTCATTTGCATGATTTTACGATGTGCATATCCTTTGTTCTGACTGTACTGTATGATGATGCAGAAGAAACCCTCCCTACGCAGCGTTATTACACAGCCCGCTGAAAGCTACTTGGATATTAAATGGAAGAAAAAAAAAAGTAGTTTTATGTTTTAATTATAAATTGATAAAACGAGATTTCCTCAAATTCCAGACTCATCCCTTGGTACACCAATGATAATGTAGTGCATCAGAATGAGGGAAAAAAGATGAGTAGTTTTTGAATTTTTGAACAACCATGGAAAGGACATATTGTGCTATCGCTAAGAGGCATGAACATCTGCAATATATAGCACGGATAGGGGATTGCATCCAAGCATGAAATATGGAATTACTTGACAAATAGGAAAAAAGAAAATTATAGATGGAAACTAATCTATTGAAAAGAAAAATATCTTTCACATATTTTACAATATTTCCATAAATAATGTTTATTTTCTCCCTCTTTTGCCTTCCCGGTTTAAGTCATCATTTATAATTGTTTGCTACTGTATTACCTTATCATAAAGAATTAAGCCTTTGCATTTACTACGCTATCTTTACTAGGCAAAATTGTTTGTTAATGAACCTACTGCAAAGCCTTCCTGTATTCTGGCGTCTTTTGTTCTCTGTTGCTGTTGTTTTATCTAAGACAACATGCACACACTCACACACACGCTGACGCTTTAGCACTTCTTAATCATGCAGACAAATGCAGACGACTTCATTAATCTCTGTGGGCTTGCACTGATGATACAGAAGCTGGCCTACAAGACTGGAGGGTTTATATCCACGAATGCGGCGCCACATTATAAATACTTACCCCCGCTGGCACCGTAATAGTAAGCAGCTGTACTCCAAATATGCATGTCTGATAGATGATTATGAGTATAGCATAGGAAATGATGTGATGCAATGTAAACAAACTATACTCTATAGTAAACATGCTGTGTTTTCATTAGGTGCTTATCTTAATATTCAGCATAACTATTCATAACTAAGGCAAATTTTACAGTCTAAATGTATGTTTTTTGTCTGAGTTTTGTGAAAATCATAGAGAGAGCGTAAAAGAAGAGAGAAATGCAACTCTCCAAAAAAGTCTTTATCCTTATTTCAAGTGGTAACCTATCCTGATATTGTCAAAGTGCATCTGTATCTGCAACGATGAAAAGCTGTCCTGGTTTCTTGTTCTGGCTTCAACCCATGGCCCTGCTATATTCTGCACACAGGTAATAGCTGATGGGGGGGGTAACATGTTACTCATATAAAAAGCCTACATCTCTAACTAAATAATGCAAAGTCAGATATAGGGGTCTATTGACCCTGAATCACATTTAGCTGGACTTTCAGCAGAGGGAGTAAGGTCTATCTAAGATAAAATGTTTGCAAAGATGTTCCACAGATGTTGCGTTTATTGTATCTTATTGGATCAACTGGAGAAAGCCATTGAAACTGAATTCAAATATCAGCTGTTTAATGCTGTACAGCAAAGTGTTCGATATTTGAAGCTGTTGACCCAACTTTATTATGCAGTGACACAATTCTGAAGTCTCAGTTAACAACTTTAACCTCTTTCACAAAAAGCTTATGATTTGGTCAACCTGATTAACACCATCATCAATGATCGTGGCTACACTCAATGTGACCTACTACAAAAAAGCAGCATTCCTGAATGCTAAGCTAAAGTTATGCTGGAATAACAATATGTATACAGTACATACTGAAATATACCAATGTTGAAGTCATAAGATATTTCCTTTGAAATGGTGCTATGGTGGCAAAAGCGTTAATTTTATACAAAAATGTAAATTGTGAAAATGTACTGAAGAGTTTGCTTTAAGACTCCATCTCTCTGTGGTATAGTCGAGATGACTTGAGCACTGACTTTTCCTACCCAGTGACTTGCCCTGCCCTTCTAATTGGCCCTTCTGAGCAGTCCGCCAAATGTGTGTGAGTATTGGGAGTAATTAGGACGAGTAACACCACCGCACACTGGGGCCCATGGGCGCTGACATACCACCTCTTCTCTTCAGCCACTTTTTTTTTTTTAGCATCACCAAGAAATAAACTTTTGAACTCTGAGAACTCTCAACACAGAACATCTCTGAGTCACTGGGGTATTTTCATTTGGTTACATTTTTTCATACCAAAGTGCCACTGTGTGGTATTGTCCTACCATCAAGAGCATAAGCCTAGCATCGGTACCAAGCGCTACTGTATATTTTCTGCTGACAGTGACAGGTGACAATCATTTCAGCTAGTGCCGCACAATGTGTACCACTAATATCCAAACACTTTGCACCACCTCAACCTCTGCAGACGTCACCTAGTTGCAAGAAAAATGGGGTCAAAGTAGAAATAAAGACAGCATAGATGGTAATCAGCTGCTGCAGCCAGCTAATATGATAACTATTTCCTTGTCATGAGAGAGAGCTCGGCTCATTAAAATGTTTGTCTCTCTTCAACATCATCAAATGTCATGTGTAATAATGGCTGAGGTCTAATTGATAGAGCAAGATGTCCTGCACGCAACGCAAACAATGCCAGGGCAGAGGGCAATTATTGTTACTGCATGGATTTCAATGTCCAGAGGAGATTTTTGAAATCACTTCCTGGTTGTAGCTACTGTTGGTTTGTTGTGTTGTGTAGTGTTGCGTTGTGATGATGAACAGTGAACAATAACCTATTTTTCCCCTGTGCTTTTTGTCTTTGGTATGGACCACAGGGCAAAGAATGGGTCATGGGATTTGATATTGCCCACATCGCCTGAGCTCCCTTCAAACCACTGTTATTCTGTTTACTGTGTCCTCTGGACCACTACTAACATATATGCCTTCATCCAACACACACATGGGCTAACTTTGCTGCAGGCAAACAGACACACACGGACACAGACTCACACAGAGACTCGCAGAGAGGGGGAAAGACAAAACCCTTGCCAACAAAGAAATTTGGCTGTTTTTGACAAAGTGTTCAACAATAACAATACATTTCTCAGGTAAATATCAAAATCAAGTGTCCCGTAAATAACTCAGAGCTAAGTGATTGTTGAATTTGAAAAAAAGAATGATTGTTAGATTGAGTTTCACTGGATGTTTTTTTGTCCTTGAATTACCAGAGCTAACAGTAAACCCACAAATATGGAACAATAGAGTTTAGGTGATTTAGCTGATGTTTCTGCCATATATAAAAATGCATAGCAGACAAATACACAAAAACTAAATGTTGTCATTGTATTGCACATGCCTACACATTTATGCCATATTGGCTATTACTGCACACGCACGCACACACACACGCACGCACGCACGCACGTACACACGCACGCACGCACGCACGCACGCACACACACACACACACACACACACACACACACACACACACACATATTTTGTTAAATTAACCCAAGCTCACCTCATGTGGTTCCAGTAGAGAGCAAAATCCCAGAGATCTCGTTTTGACCTCTACTTCCTGCTGCCTGTAGCTCTCCACAGCTCCCTTTCTCCATCACTGCAGCAATGAAAAACACACACACACACACACACACAGGTAGGGAGTGAATACGTATGCCAAGAGTTAACCTTTACATGTTGAATAACTCCTCTTGAGCAAATCGCAATTAACATATTCTCCACTAAAAAGAGAGGAGGGGAAAGCAAACGCAGAGTTATATGGTAGAAGAAGGAAACAGAGGTAGCATTTACCATCGCTACGTTGACTTGCAGGTATTCAGAATGGCAATAACTTTGTGCAAATGTCTGCTCAACCTTTACACTTTGCCACAAATAGCAAGTCAAATGCTTTGCAGATCATTTGAAAGTCATTGGAGGTATGTTTTTTCATACTCGAAAATATTAATATGAAACTTTGTTTAAATGTTAAGGTCAAGGTCTAAAGTTGTATTACTGATGTATAGATACTTAAATATATCACATGAAAAGAGATCATTTTGGTCTAAATTGCGAAGTTTTCCGGGTTAATTCTGGTGTATGCTAACGCAGTTTCAGCAGCCATGTTGTTGATCCTGGGTTGTAAGCCCATGGTTAGTTTTTTTGACCTCACACAGCAACATGCCAATGAACTTGAATACATCCTTAAACAATGGGGTAAATAGATGTAACTGCTGACATTGTCCTGAACCATGTAAAAAAACGGGTCACATGTCAAATACACTGTAGTTGAACAAGAATGACAAAAAAGTGCAGTTTTGACGTTACAAAGATTCAGAAAAATTGCTTTGGTTTTTATCCAACGCCTATACCAACTAATTTTATTTCAATGTGGTGATTATGACACAGTAGGAGGATATATATATATATATATATATATATATATATATATATATATATATATATATATATATATATATATATATATATACACTGTACGCAGTTTCTTTCTTCTGGATTTCTTTCCTGCTGTGTTCCCAAGTGATTAAGAGGCTCTTCTGGCATGTCACTATCAAACTGACAGATGCCACATTTTATTAGAGCTCCATATCAAAGTGCGCACACACACACACACACACACACACACACACACACACACACACACACATACATACATAACCTCACACTCGCACTGACACGCACACTGTCAGGCTGCTGCATGGCACTAATCAATAATAAAACCACACAAGATTCTTATGATTTAGTTCTCAATTTTATTTGTTTTTGTTTCATCAAATACAAACTCAAAAAATACATTAAAATCAAGGATCCTGGGGAAAAGAAACATGAACATCAGACAACCATAACCTTTAAATTGAATTACTGTAACACTTCAGGAGTAATAGGAAAAAACAATAAAAACAATTAGGATATATTTTTTAGGGCATATCCTCATACTCCCCATTGCAATGTTCTACACTGTTCTGGGTGTGTTTTGCGGTTGTGTCAAATCAGTGTGTGTGTGTGTGTGTGTGTGTGTGTGTGTGTGTGTGTGTGTGTTTTTAGCCCTACGGCAGGGTTTAGGGTAACTATACAGCACTCCCCCCTTCACCTTCACCCTGTTCCCTTTGCGGCTTGTGTGGCTTGTCTCATCCCATCTCCCTCCTGCTCCTCTATCTCCCTCCTCTGCTCCGCTCCCCCCTCTCCCCACCACTACTCTGCCTACATGTGGGTGGGGGGTAGGTGGGCTAGACTGGCGACAACAGTGCCAAGAATCATCCCCTGCTTTCTCTAAAGCAGCAGTGTGGTGATGCAGAAGATGCTAAATCTAGTGCAAATTGCATATGTATAAATATCAAACACAGTCACGCACAGGCAATATGAGGAACATACAGATCATAGACCTACAAGATTTCTTTTCATAGAGTGGAAAAATAAAAATGATTTAAGTGAGCTGCACCAATTTGAAACAGTGTAAGAAATTTAAAATTGGAAAAACTGTATATATATATCTTGACTTAAGTGATGCAGAACGCCTTTCTCACACTGTGTGACTCCTCACAAATGCACCTACCTATATGACAAAAAGAAGTAGTCATAGAACAAAAGCATTTCCTTTATGAGAGGTGTGTCTACTCTCCACCCCGATGGCTTTCAGTGTTTCATTATCCAAAGTCGAGGACTGCTTTGCCACCCAGCTCCCCCATGCTGCCTGTCTCATTTCCTCCCGGTAACAATCCATTAGCCAAGGCCAGGCTCAAACATGCAGCCGCTTAATTATTCTCACTTCTTTGGCAGCACGCCGGGGCGTACCACTCATCAGAGGAAACAGGGGAACAGCTGATATTGTATACTTTATGCATGTAAAAAGGGACGACAGGCTGACTATGACAAGGACACACAGCACACATAGACATAATATCCACGTACACACTTCTAGTATATAAACGTGATGACTTCCAGATGCACACACAGCAATATACACATAGCTACAGAAACAAATTTACACATACATTTCAAATAAAACTCTAATTGTAACAATAGTCAAATACCTCGGATGAAATATTATCTGGTGAACGTGTGTGTATGTGTGGGTCTGTGTCTTTGTGTGTGTGTGTGTGTGTGTGTCGATGCCCGAAAAATGGGGATGATGTGTGGTCTAATTCATCTTGAATAATTTCCTGCACATTCTTCCTCATGCTATGCCTCAGGAGCACTTCAGGATGAAAGGGAATGCTAATGTTGTGTCTGTATCTCACTGAACAATGTGTGTGTGTGTGTGTGTGTGTGTGTGTGTGTGTGTGTGTGTGTGTGTGTGTGTGTGTGTGTGTGCCCGTGTGTATGCTGCCTCACTAAGCACATTTATAATAATTAACACATAGGGGAGGTCAGCTACAGTGTGTGTATGTGACAGTGATAGTGAGTAAGAGAGAAGGAGACAGAAAATGATATAGCACTGATTTACATAAATTGGCAATATTGTCACCTACTTCCTTTCTTTGCTAAAGCATTTGTATTGTCAGTTTTGATGTAACAGTTTGAGAAATATTCTCACAAAAAGAACACGTTTTATCAATAAATGTTCAAAAAAGGTCAAATACTGCACCTTTATCCGGTTGAGGTAAGTACACTGATAGATGTGTGATATATACAATATGTTTTACTTCTGTGATGTGTGTCACTTTAAGGTGGCACACTCTGGTTGAAGATTACGGCAATCAAATAATTAAATGAACTCTTTGCACTAAATAAACATTATTAGCTTATGTGTAACTTAAATTATTTTCAAATAGAATTGTGTGTCCCATTACAATGTTTTGTCCAACTCAACTCAATAAACCTACAAATTTGTTTCTTGGGCTGAAAATACATAGAAATTGTTAAATTAAGATTCTTAAAATATTAGCAAATACCAGGTTAGTTCTGATGACGGTGCTGATATTAGCGATCGTACCCTATAAACGGCGTGTAATAGAAAGCTAAAAGCTAAACAATCTCGTAAGTGATAGTAATCGAGGGAATTAATACATGCAAATGAAACGCTCAGCATGCAGAGCTGCCGATGGCAGTAATTGAATAATCGACTTTCAGAGCTCCGTGTTCCTGTCCACATGCCACACAGAAATTTGTATTCGTTAATGTGTATGCGTGTGCGTGTCTATGCCAGCGGACATTTTAGGTCTACCCTCCTCACACTCTCACTACTGCCAAACGCCTTAAGATGGTGGCACCTTGAGGCAGTGAGAGACACTCATAGAGAAAGCCAACCTCCTCCTCCCTTTCCCCCTTCTTCCACCTCGGGTCCTCATGACAACACAGGACAGGCCCCCCTTCCTAACCCTTAGCCCCCCTAATAAATATTTCACTCACCCCTCTTTAATAAGGATATTAGGCGAGTACACCCCAGCCCTAGCGTATATGCATGGGTCCTTTTTCATTAAATTTACATAAAAGGGCCAGATGCTAATGCGAGCGTAGCAACTACTGCTCACTATTCTATATTCGCTTGTCCTGGCTCTCTAGTCCGAGAGCCCATATAATTTAATTGCCGAACTGCTTCTTTTTTTTAAATGGTTCCCTGTATTCAGATTGCATCTAGGGCTCAATACCATATGCTTTACAAAGAGCACAAAGACGGGCATATTTTAATTGTAGTGGCAGCACAACTACAGTATTTATGCTTATTTAATGTTTTTTGAAGCCCCTCCTCTTTTATGAAATGATAATACAGACGTGCTTATGCATAATGTGAAAAAGAAAAATCTGGATGTGCAGACAATACATACGGGTATGTTGGGTTTTTACTGAGTCAGAGCTTGTTCAAACATTAATTACCATTTCAACAATAAAAGCCATTTAAGGTTTAGAAACTGCATTATGCTAATATTGATTACTAATGTGACATTGAGAGTGAATAGAGTAAGAGACAATTAGACTTATAATTTACAAACAAGTACCTTGATACTGAGAGATCGTGGACATACATACGGTATACTGTGTATAAAAAACTGAGTATAGCAAATAGAATGGTGAGGCTGAGGGCCCCGATGATTGTAATTAATAGAGGATGAATTATGCAGTAACAAAAAATATATTATTTACACCCTTTCATCTTCGAGGAAGATTCAAAGCATATTTCAGATGCAATTATACTAATTTATTTATAGTGCATAGTATTTGCATAATAAAAAGCCAGCGAAGCACAGATATCCTAGGAGACAGGCTGACAGCCAGCTTTAGACCTGTAGTGCCAAAGTAACATTTGTGCATAAAGCCTTATTGTGTGCTGCCACAGTACTGATATCTAATCATGCAGCTACATAACTAAGAGTATAATGTACTAGTTGTTAGCAGTATTATCATAGGGACAAAGTGTAAAATGTGGCATGTTGCATCATATTATATTCTCTCCTACAACTTTAGCAATATTAAGTTTTGATTTGATTGCAAAAAAGCATTATCAGCTCACACAGTATTGCTTGCATTACACATTGTGATTCGACAAATTATCTTGTTACGGGTGTTAGAGAAACACTGAGACAAGATAACCACTATCCCATCTTAATGTCTACAGATGATTGTAATTATATATGTTTCAAAGAATAAAATGGACAGTAATTCTACTTAAATCAAAATAGTTACACAAATGTATGGTTTGACTTATCTCAAAATCTCCTTTTCTGTTTTCTTTTCTTGCCTCTAGATTGAGTCTTATTGCAGTGATCAGTTCTGTGGTCCTAAATATACTTATATACAAGGAAATGTAGGGATTGGTGTGGCAGACTAGCAAGCATACTGATGGAGATTTAAGATTAATAAGGCAGGTTGTTGGAAGTATCCATTTTGGCAACAACATTTTGGCTTAACTTTGGTTGTAACTGTCAGCTTGACAGACAATTAAGGGAATAAACACAAGCTCACAATTTAAAATAGGCTGACTATAATTATAGATAATCATAACATTTGCCTCAGAGCATCTGTGTCATGAAAGTGGTGTTTCACTGACACATTTTTTAGGACTCACTTTTAGCTCTCAAGTTTCACTTATAGTGGTAAAACTGTAAAAAGTTTGTATAGATGCATATTATTCTGTGTCATAACTACCAAAGAGATAGTTTGACTACCACAAGAGCTGTATAATTTCATCATGCCAGACAACAACAAACCGACACCATACAGACAACACAACTCTATCACTTTCAAACACAATCACATTATGTTACGTATGGAATAGATCTTTGTCGGCAATGCACATCCATGCAGTTAGCTGATGGGAGGGCCATACAGCGTGGCAGAGCACAGCATGCCCGCTGCTCCCCACAAGACGCTCAAGTGGCCATGCATGATGTCATTAAAATGGGCCCAACCATGACATTCCTCAGTGGATTATTGGCAAGTTATGGCTGGCTAGTTTGTTATGGAGAGAGGACCATCAGTTCCCTGTAAATCGGCATTGACACCATTCATGAAGCCGATGGCACCTTTTGAGCGTTTGTGTGTGTCAGTATGTGTGTAAAGACCAATTTACAATCTCAGACTTTGTTTTGCCTCATATACAAATCACAACCTCAGACTCTCACAATTCATTCAGCAGTTTAATTAACATTATGACTTCAATTCATGGAGAAAACTAGAGAAACGTAATCTAAATCAATCAACCAATACATGCGCGGTTACGTGACAGGAAACTCATTTGAACATTATGTGTCTACATTGAGCCATTGAGGGAGGGAGTGGGTGGCATTATGGTTTCTTGCACAGAGCACTCCACACACACATGCACACACACACACACACACGCACGCATGCACGCACGCATGCACGCACGCACGCACGCACACACACACACACACACACACACACACACACACACACACACACACACACACACACACACACACACACACACAGAAACCAAGAATCTGTCCTGCATTGGCAGGGGCTGATGCTGCCATGCGCACGGTGATCTCACCTACCGTTGCCGTGGCGACACCAACCAGAGGGAAAAGCCTTATTGTGTGTGCGCATGCGTGTGTTCGCGTGCGCTTGTGATTGTGACAGAAGCTTGAGCTGGAGGAAGAGAAGGAAGAGAAAGAGGAGGAGGTGGAGGAGAAGGAGGGCCTGCAGGAATTCACATTGTGCCTGGCTTGTTTAAGGTTTATGCCTCATTCACTTACTACCCTTTATCAGGGGGGATACTGAACCGGCCCTTTCAATTATCAAGGCAATAAATTCAGCATGACTGTGTCGTTAAAATAGCAGGCCAGTGCTTTAATGGGGAAAGGGCCAGTATATGGGAAGGGAAAGGGTGTATGGCAATTAATTTGCATGAGCTATATAGTGAGACAAAGATAAACAGGAGGGAACACATGCAGGGCTTCATGCAGACATGTTTAACCACTGACAAGCATACAAACGCAGGCAAGCACGTACACTGACTGCACACATGCATGTAAACTCCACTACTGCTGGCACACCACTACTCTTATTTCTCTTTAGGCAAACAGCCAAAATAAACTCCCCTACTACCAGCTGGTATTGTTGAATTATATTAGTGATGAAGAGCTAACTCAGACTATAGGGGTCATCTGCTCATCAATGGGTGGCAGTGGCCTGGCTTGCTCCACAGCCATGAATGCACTGAATTCATTACCCCTGGTGCACAGATGGTGTCTGGCTGCCTGTCTCAAGTTCAAGTTCATGTCCAGGAGACACACACACCCATAGAGAAAGAGAGAGACATGGCCCAAGCCAGACAGACAGACGTTGTTGACTGAGACACAGCTATTGTTCCCTTTCATCAACATGATGTAGTAGCCTGAATAGCTATCCGAGACGCCTGGGTCCGTTAATCACAGAGACAAACGCACAGGAAAACATACACACATGCAAACACAGACATACATACGTAGATGCAAATGGAGCCTCTCTCAGCATGGATATAGCCCTGCATTTCTGCTCAGTTAACCTGGATTAAATCATTTTGACTGTAGCTAATATGGCACATGACGCTTCATGGTAGCTCAGAATATGACAACTTTTCCTACTGAAAAATAACTAACCACTTTGTTATTGCAAAACATCTGGGAGTAGGCCGCAATTAGTAACAAAAAATACAGCCATGCAACACATATACACAAATGGCACCCGTATGACGACAATATTCACATCCTTTGTCTGGCACAGGAATTACCCTGGGCCGATACACATTATGAACCTAATACTGCACCTGCCATACACGGCACAGAGGCACAGAGGAAGCACATATAAATCCCGGGCACGCTTACATAAAATATGCTGATTGCCCATCCAATGAATATGAAAACACCTTCCATGGTCGCCATGGTTTTGTTACTTAACAAATCACGTGACAACAATGGCTGCGGTGCACTGTATGTGTGAGCGTGGAAGGAGGGCACAGCCAAGCGTGTAGCCCCTATTTACTGAGGAGAAGGAAAGGGGACCGTCAACACCCATTTCAACACGCATAGTCAAATCACACGGCTATGTTTATATATATGAAAATATGGGGCGCTGTGAAATGAATGACAGGGCCTTTCTTTCTCACCAGCATGCTTGAATGGCAGAAACACTTCTATAAATAATATAAAAGCATACCTCACACACTAGAAGACACAATTCATCCTTATTTCTAAAGAAACATGGAATGGTGGAAGTGCACCTTTACACTATCAGGTAAATTTGAAATTTAGATATGGAGTCCACCTCATCATCACTGATAGAGAATACTGTACAGTTCATTATTTCTAAGGACTCAATGCAGCAGTGGCTGCCAGTGTTCATAAAAAGCACTAATGTGAACCATTGGTGAGATTTACTCAATCTCCAGAGACAGGCAGCAAACCGCTGCCAAACCATACTGCATTTCTCCTCCATGCATCCCAGGAGTACTGAAGGTAGCTGAGAAGGGAGATGCATGCAAGTGTGTTTTGCAGCTGTTTGAGACATGTGATGCTGCTCTCTCCTGCCAAACAGTACATCTCAGTATTGCACTGCATTTCCTGTGGACTGTGTGGACTATGGTCCTTTTTTACAGGTCAGTATTGTGGAGGGATGAATCAAGCCAGTGATTTAGTTTATCTTGTGCATACTGACTTATGTCTCTTAATCTCTAAAACAAATACAGTGCATCTGATGAACATAGGCTTAAATATAAATAAACAAGAGCATATTTAGCCTATTTAATGTCTTGTTTGAGTGAAGAACTATTGTAAGAAAAAAAAATAGAAAAACTGTACAGGTTTTGTGAGAGAAGCACACGTGCTGTTGCAGAAAATTTAGTGAATGATATGAGATGGCTTAGTTACAGATACTACGTTTTTTTTCTACTCTGGGTTGACATTTAGTGTGGCCTCCAGACTTGAAAACAGTGTTCCCTTTCATACAGCTAGACGACTAATTCAATCGACTTAACCGAGGACAATAAGACTTGTTTTATTCAGCGCTGCTCAAACCAAATTGTATTCTCAAATTTTCTTTCGGGTAAACGACCTGGTATTGTATGCTGTCTTTGACAGGGGTCGGAAACAAGAGACATTAGTTTTGTCTGACGGTGTGAGAAAGTCGGCAAGAGACCTTTTCAGCGAAGGCGGTGTTGAATTCAGCCACTGTGGCTCTGTTTAACACTGCACTTGTATCCTCACTCTATTGCAAAAAAAAGAGACAAGAGACATAGGCTACACACTTTCTACGAAGGTCCAATGAATGAGGAAACAAGTTCATTCTTAAATTGTCAAAACGCGTCAATAAAACGATCAAGCCTGTTTTAAACACGTGGTCTATGCAGGAAACAACCTATCATCTGACAGCTGTAGCAATCGTCAAGAGCGTAACAGTCACATCAAGGGTGTATGAAACTACATCACTTATTTATAATAAAATAAGTGCAACCTCAGCAACAAGAGCAAAATCTCGCGTTAATGAAAGCCTACATTCGTTATAGCCTACAATAGCCTATTTTTATTTTTATTTTATTTTATTAAGAAGGGCCATGTGTTCTTTGACCTAATAAAATATGTCATTATTGTAAGAGTTGGGTTTATCCTTAAGCAACTCAACTACCAATATTGCACTTATATCCCCCACAATTATTATAAGTATGTTGTTGTTAAATAATATGCGCCTAACTAATTTTCTTCCAGCAACCTTGATCTCAAATCCGTTCATTGTCAAGTTCAAATACACGCAATTCACATAAATGTCACATATTCAACTGCCTCAGACTTCTCTATGCAACATTATCTGCACTGTTCCTAATTCTCAGGAGAAATCCAACACCTGGTTCCGCGCCGGAGTGGGGCCATGCAGGATTACAGAGTAGCAGCACATCCCTTTTCAAATTCATAAACCCGCATAGTTTTAAGATAATGACCCAAAGTCCTCATTATCAGTACAATTGGCGAGACATTACGCATTCAAAACCGTTACTACTCCAAGTTTAGGAGCGCCGCGTCGGCTGGGGCTGGGAAACGTCGCCTCTTTCTTTGGGGATGCAGATGAGTCTGGTGCACTTGACGTCTTTTCATGACCCATGTCGGCCCCCATCCCCCCTCACAGCCCCTCCAGGCCCTCACGGCGCTGTCTGTCATATTGGGCCCGGGCATGGCATTGCCACTTGCCCCACCGAGCGTGGGAATGGGATCGTCCAGTCGTTCACATCTCCTGCACTGCGGTTAACGGAATCAATTAAGCAGGCCCGACCCCCCCCACCCACATTTCCCCCCTTACTCCCTCCCTCCTGTCCTCCCTCTTCTGCCACCTCCCTCCTTCTCCTAACCCCACTCCCCACCTCTCTCTCTCTCTCTCTCTCTCTCTCTCTCTCTCTCTCTCTCTCTCTCTCTCTCTCTCCATTTTTGTCAGTTCAGTATCCGTCCTAATTATTACTGTTTGGGATGCCAGCGCCGTTTCCTGGCCGGACTCGATCATGCTGAAATAAGAAGCACGGAGGCGCACACGTGGGTTTCTACAGAAGCCCCAAATGTCACTCTTTCATTTCAATGAAATGCTCAAGATGAGCCAAGTTGAAATTTCATTCTAATTAAATAATATTCAAAATCATACCTCATGTTACGATAAAATATGCTATAAATATTAACATGCAATATCAGGCATGAAGGGAAGTTTAGTGTGTGTGTGTGTGTGTGTGTGTGTGTGTGTGTGTGTGTGTGTGTGTGTGTGTGCGTGTGTGTGTGTTTTAATATAGGTGGGTAGACGTGTGTACAACAATAATGTACATTATGATCTCTGAAAAAGTAAATCACAAAGATTAAAAGAAAGCTGTCCCTTCCTGGTGACAATATCAAACTTAGCCTATGTACATTGTGGGGAAACAAGACAAAATCAATCATAACAATGTAAAAGTAAAGTCACTTATATAAATAGCATCTACAATATCTGGTCCATGGGAAAATTGAGTAATACGTCATGAGTCCTCCACAAGTCCTCGACGAGTCTGGAAGTAGTTTTTACTTTCGGTTATCTAGCTTTATGACGAGCAGAACACTCATACAGCTAGATAACCAAAGATAACAACCCACTTCCCAATCTTCAGCAATAATCCACATGTACATTTCCTCTTCTGGTCTCCTTGCAAGTTGTCATCTCTCCGAATATAAATAGCCTATATTAAGCAAAAGTCATCAGTGTCCTTTTTCAAGTCACAATGTGCATTATATTCCTTAAATTCCCTTTTTGCCATTGAGGGCCACTATTGCACAGCCCAAACTGTTATACACCCGGCGTAAAAAGGCGGCAATTCTTCGAAAAATGATATATAATCCCAATGTTAATGTCATATTCACTTGACATCACCCAATATTACAAACTTGAAGTAGGCCTTGAAAATCGCGGGTAAAGTGCAGTCATCCTTGCACAGGGGCCCTAATTTGCAATGCAAATAGCTCCAATCCCACAAAAGGCTCTTTCGCCTCTATTAAGTCGTTGTGGCAGTAGCAATAGATATCCTGTGAGGCCGGCGGAGAAGAAACACGGCAGAGAAGGGGAAAATCCGGTTTCCTGTGGAAAGTGCAATAACGGCACAGGGAATTACGACGCAAATGTTTCGGATTATGAAGACAGGAGCTTGTTTTTTGGCCAAAGAGAGTGTCAAGTTGTCCGTTCACATCCAGCATGTACTTAAGGAGAGATAAAGCCGATGACTCTGAGCCATAGGGTCCGTTCTGCAGGCTGCATGGTCGGTCGGTCTGAAAAGAGTGGGGGAATAAGGGCCATCCCCAAACGATAGGGGGGCTGGGGGTGGCCAAAATATGGACCAACCCCGGTGAGGTCAAAGGCCTCGGACCACGACAATGTAACTGCGGTGATGTCATGAAAAAAAAATCGCAAATGCACCCTCTTATCCATGCACAATCTCCATCCATTACACCGAGCGCGCTGGAATAAGTCCGCCTTGCATCGAGCAGTCTGCACGCCTCTCACACAGGGATGGGAATGGATGGCAGGGAATCCATGTGGTTTTTTTACACAGAAAGAGAGCGATTCAACTGCTTTTAAGAGACGATGCGATCAGATTTAATATCTATTAAACAATAAAAATGAAACCACTGAAGAGAGCATCCTGGAGCAGCCGGAGCGCCAGCGTCTGCTGTCTATCCAATGTAGGATACATTTCCTATTCGCAGTAACACGCTACTCGCTCGCTCATTGCTCTCCTTCTCATATTGCGGTACCACTATTTGAGTTAAATTGCTCTCACGTACTTGATTTCGCGTCGAATTCCTTACTATTGTAGCCCCGCGTTTTTTATGCCATGGTCGCATTCGAAGGGTATAGACTACAAAGGTATTCATGTAAGCTCGCGGTGTCGCCGCATGCGAAATATAGCCCAAGCGCTTCGCCGTGTACGCGTGTCAACCCCAGAGAACTGTAAGTAGTTAACCGATAGCTTAGCACAAATGGGTTACAATATAGCCTAGGCTCTTTGGAAGTGGGTCAACAATAACAAACAGTGGAACATGTGATGGATCATGGGCAGGAGCATGCAACTGCAGGTGACTGAGTCCGTTTATGGTAGGCTACCTTGTGCTCAACTTTGATTCTGTTCGGACCATAAAACACTCCCAATTGAGGAGAAAAAGTTAGCCTTTGACAGCAATCGACTCAATTCATGTGTCTGCATATGAGTGAGACCTTGTGATTGTGTGTGTGTGTGTGTGTGTGTGTGTGTGTGTGTGTGTGTGTGTGTGTGTGTGTGTGTGTGTGTGTGTGCGCGCGCGCGCGCGTGTGACAGGAGAAGTGAACTATCAGAGGATGACAAATTAACACCGTATTATTTGTAACTGGCATCATCAGCTTTTTTTTTCAGGTGTGCCATTTACTTGCTACAGTTTTAGATCTGGCTCTCAAGTTTACTCTCGTTTCGTCGGTGGGAGGGGCAAAGCAGAGGTGTTTTAATGAGCAATCATGAGTCACAAGGCCTGTGCATTTCAATAAGGGATTACTTACTAAACAGCACTTTGTCCCTCAAATGTTCAGCCAATCTATTGCATTCTTGTTTCGATGTTTAAGTCACCCCTTTATAACATATTCCACCTGCAACATATGACACAAGAATGTGTCCAAATGGCACTTCTATAAGAGGAAATACTCACAATTCACTAATTTACGCATACATTGTTCATCTCTTTATTTCTTGCGTGTCAATTGTCACCCATCCACAATCACTCTATCCCCCTGATGTGGAGCTGATGAGTAGTAAACTGTAAGGCTAACCTGATATCATTAAGCTCAACATTATAAAGCACACCTCATTAGGGTAAAGGAGGCTTCAGAATAGGCCTCCCACACAGAGGCCATAATTTAATCACTGCACACCATTTTTCAAACTTACAACGTGCTGATCCTCTTAAAATAGGTAATACGATGTATTTCAGTGAAGGTTAATGACACAGTGCTCTATTCGTATTATTAGCTATATAATTTTAACAAACGAGGCTTTCGTGCGTAATAACACATGGATAAACATACATTGTGTGACGATTTTGGTGACCTCATTCATTCAACGTAAACCGAACTTTCTACTTTTGTTTCATCACATTTCAACTCGTTTTCTGTAGAAAAAAAATTATCTCGCAATTTTTATCTGATTTGCTGATGTGTTTCTGCACGTAAATGAGTCTGTCCCTTTTTTATCCTTTCTCTGAAATAGCCTTATCTCAAACACATGAATAAATAAACGAAATGACATTTCTGACACGGTATCGAGTCCACACTAATAACACAGACAGTGTCTTCACTTGTATATAGGCCTAATAATAATGATAATTTCAGGCAATACAGTTCTTAACAATATGTTCGGGTTTTTTTAACTAGAGGAACAAAAGCAGATAACCAGAGACGCATCTACTGCTTTAGAAATACTGCCGAATAAAGTCTAAAGTGAACTTAATTGCAGAAGGCAGGATCCAAGTAGAGAAGCCGGCCATAAAGTGCACAATATTAAAGTCATCATTATATCACATACCAGAGACAGACTTTACTAAGTTACCGGTCAGTTGGAGTATATACGGTTGCTTTTTAAAGGTTCCAAAAAGTCTAATCAGTGCGCCCTAATTCCAAACTGCGAGGAAACATTCAAAAACTTCACATTTCATTATAAATACGTGGAATCTCACCACGAGTACTCGTTCCTTGTCAACTCTTAATACAACAATCACTGTATATTTCTCATCGATAGCCTTATATTTAACTTTTGCGCACATGGGAAACCTTTACGCACACTATTGCATCCACGCAGCCTATTAAAACAGGCACAAAAGTTGCACTTACTTCCTAAAGGTCAGTCAAATCACTGCAATCGACCAGAAAGCGTCCCAAGCAGGAAAAGAAGAGCGGTGTTCAGTTGGGTCCGTGTGTACCGTGATGTGGTATATGTTCCCCTCAAATATCCCAGCCGTATTATTTGGTGGGGGGGGCATCACTTTAAAATTGCCGCTAACACACAGTAGCCTGCATTTAGGCGTGCTTCGGCTGCTCTGTGCAAAGCATGAGCATATCCCAAGCACATGATAGACGAAGAGAAGGGGGAGGAGGAGGAGGAGGAGGAGGAGGAGGAGGAGGAAGGGAGGGAGGGATGGGGAGAGAGATCTAGTGAGAGAGACAACTTTCCCATAACGTCTACAAGCACCAAATAGAAAAGTGCATGCACAGTTGAGCTCTCGTGTGCAAGTCGTCCTCCCCCCCCACCCCACCCCGTTGGTGGTGCGGTGGGATGAGGAGGGAGGAGGTGATGATGAGGAGGAGGAGGTGGTGGGGGGTAGGAGGGGATATAAAGTCCATCCTTCTGTGTGAGGAGAGGACGTGCTCTGAAATTCAAACAAGTTCCCTCGGTTCTTTTGTTGCACGCACGAACTGAGGCAGCATTGTCCGTGGTTTGGCGTGGACCTCTCCCTCCTTTTCCCTGACCAGGTTACGAAGTGAGCCCCGCAGTTGGGTGGTAATGAATTTGCTGCAGGCGCTTCGCTAAGACGCTTTGACAAACGGAACGAATTTACCGGTTTTCAGACAGAGGGGAAATGATTTGCTACATGCAATTCCCAAACTAAGTCTCGAATGAGGTCTATCAATCATAAAAAGAAAAGGGGAAACACGGCTCTTTAAACTTCATTCAAAATGTTTGATTTGGGCTGTGTGTACAGTATAGGCCTGCTGGACCTATGAATGTAACCTTGCTCCCACTATCCTAATAAGAGGTAATCTTGTAAGACTCACACACAAGCGCGCGTGCCCCCTCCCAAAGTGGACACACACACACACCCACCCACACACACACACACACCCACCCACCCACACACACACACACACACACACACACACACACACACACACACACACACACACACACACACACACATACACACACACACACACACACACACACACACACACACACACACACTCAGCCTAGAGAGAGAAGGGAAAGAGAAATCTTTCACACAGAAAAGTTAGAATGAGGTGACCTACTTGTCAGTAGCCTATAGCCCGTGTCTTTTCTTGGTGATGACATACTTTCTTTTGTTTTTGTTAATATATTATAAAGCTCGACTTTTCAGCTAAATGACTTGGAGCGCTTTTTACTCTGCAAGAATGCCACTTCTCTCTGTCTCTGGCGCAAAAGCGTCAGGCTACAGCTGCTCTGTTATTTTCACAGGTCACAGTTTTCAGATATTAGAAAAATCCAATTTCTTTTTCAAAATGTTATTTTTCTGAATGTCTCATAAGAAAATTGCAAATGTCAGAAAATCATAATGTGACTGAAAAGACAGCAAACTGGGAACGCAGAGCATCCTCTCTCATATTACTCCCCCCACACTCCCTCCCTCTTAATTGCAGGCGTATCCATTTGAATCAACCGAATTCACGTTTTAGTTTAACAGCGAGGGCACGTTCAATGACGTAGACAAGCATTTCAGCTACGTGCAGCCATATTTAAATACATCAAGGCAATTAGCGCATCAAAATATGCAAATCCCGCTTACTACATAGTCCGCCCGGCCGCAGTCGGAGTAATTCCCCCCCAGCCAGTTCTTGGGTGTTTGATTGCCGTTTTGAAAGCCAGCCTTGTTTGTTTTTCCAAGAGGCTTCGTTAATGTGAACGGGACAGAAGGGAGAGATGAAGAGAAGGGGAACCATGGCTCCTGCGTGGAAAACCGCCCATGCGTAATGAGACGACCCGCTCCGCCATTCTCAATTCTCCGACGCCGTTGGCTCTGGTGTGCGTATTATTTTTAATATTGATGCATATTCAGTGGACAGATTTGCATTGCATACCTATCGCTCAGTGTTTATTTTACACGATCGCTGTAAAGCCCTTGTTTATAGCCTGTTATGGCGATTTCATTTTTTACATAAAATCTCAGACTTCATGTACACGTTTTCGGTTAATGTGACGTTGACTACAGTGACACGATATCGGCGACATTTGGGTTTTAATGGTAAAGATTTTCTCTAATCTGAAGGATGTAAATCGGCGAAAGCCTTTGAATACTCATATACAGCATGCATGAACAAAGAGCTCTCTGGTGGGCAAACAATAGAAGAGATTCAGAGGTAATACTGAGGAGGTGATACTTTAAGATCGACACGGCTGGCTCATAACAAGAGAATGACTCGGGCTGTGCGAAAACTAATAACCAAAAAGTCTCCTGCGCAGTTTGTAAGAAATCCAGTGACGCAGCGCTGACATTTGGGCTTTACAATGGCTCAGGCTGTCTCCTCTGTGTCCGTGCGCGCGCGCATAGTGGTGCCAGGGACGAGCGTGCGCATGCAAGTGCAGTGCGTTTAGAAAACAATATTACCACATAATATAAAATAGAAGACAGACATTTCCATTCAAGTATCTTTACTTTGATTTTTTTCCCTCTCTTTTACAAAATCGCACTTACTGCGTCTCTGTGATCTCCTAAATCCTAGTCCTAAATCAAGTCCTTTTTTAACTTACCTCCAATTAACCAACTCCAACGGTGCTGCTGCTGTAATTCGGTGCTTGGCTTCGTGTGGCGTTTCTATCAAGTTTTTTTGGGATGTTTTTTTCCAGGAGGGCAAACTTTCTGGTATCGGCCAAAGCAGATGCAGTCCCTACGGGCTACTCCCCTCGCCATTCAATCTGGCTCTTAAACTGCTCGTGGCTCAACACCAGTGGTCAGGCTGGCTCACGTACAGATATTCGAAGCCACAGGGGACCGTTACCCCACTCATATTTTACTCATCACTGAAATATTAGAGTATTTCGTTACTCAAAGGTGGCTCCCTGGAAGTCCACTCATCATCCTCTGTTGTATCGCCCACACACACCTTCGTTTACCCTAAAAAATGAAAATAACCAAATTCACGAAGTGTTAAGACTTTCTAGTGTTTCACGCTTTGGGTATGGATACAGTCAAACTATAGGCCTATTTTATTTCCATTAAAATGTAGATATATTTGTTCTTAATGACGCGAGAGGAGTTTTATAGGAAGGGATCGGGAAAGGGGATGCTTGATGATTTAACAAAACTAATATAACCTAGGCTACTTATTCTTTCGATTGGTGGGTGTCATCTTCTCACTAAAAATAATCAATTCGTTAACATTACTTCTTTCTGGGAAATGTGGATCTTCACAATTTGAAAGGTAGATCACATGAGGTCTTTACTTACCTTTATACACTATATTTCTCTTGACCATAGTCTACCATGGGCTACAGGTCTGTGTCTAATGGGAGTTAAAGAGTGACTCACATTGTAGGCCTTTAGGACAATTTATCAACACCGGGACACTCTCTGTTCCTGTTGATTAAATGACTTGGTTGCATTTAATACAACGCCGATTTCTGACAATACAGCCACCAGGCCGCGTGTTGGAGTCAAAGAAAATCAACAGTCTTGCAGATTCCAAACAGACGAGTTGTTGTGGTTGAAAACAGGGACAAACTAAATAAGACAGTTTTTTTGTATTTACAGTTCTATATTAAAATGCTCTTATATGGAGATGTAATGTAACCAATAATTCGGCTACATTTTTCATTTAAAACGAGGCTAACGAAATAAGCGTGGGCGGTCATTTACTTTCCAGATATCACCAGTGAGGCAAAAAGATGTACAGTATTAAAATACATATATATATATATATATATTTTTTTTTTTTTTTTAATATATATTTTTTGTATTATTTGTGGCCAAACATCAGCTTATGATGCAGTTTATAACAGGAACAGGTGAGCCTGGTCTGGCACAGGAAACGGTGTTTTCCAAATTGGAGTAATGAAACACCTCCATAGTAATGAAGCAGCCATGCTTTTTATTTCAAAAGCATACCTGCAGTTGTGAAGGAGGTGCCTCGTGCACTGATGAACACTTTTCCCCTTTTAGTAATAGGCTATACAAACAGAAGTCCATAGCGTTTAGCCTATGTGTAATAATAATAATAATAATAATAATAATAATAATAATAATAACCGTTAGTATTACGTCGCAGTTGTTTTTACTTCATATTACATATTCTTTTTAAAATCGGATGTGTAGATTGAAATGATCAGGCATGGATATTCTGCATCTCTCACTACCATAACAAAAGAGTGTTAGTGGAGCAGTTAGTGGAGAGGGCTTATTTATGTGTGGTCGATCTCCATGAAGTCTTTGGACTAACTAACCCTAAGGACTGAAGGGCAGACTGAAGAGGATGAGGAGGGTTAAGGGGGCTTTGACTAGACGACTAAATGGTGACATCTAGCGGTGATTTGAGAGAATGTTGATGATGAAAATGTGGCCCAGCCTTCACGGACACAGAAGTTGACCACATGTACACCGGCTGCTGGCGCCAAATACATGCGTGTAAAATGCCATGCACAGTGCATGCACGTGCACAATCTTAAAAAGCAGAAGTAGCCTGTTTTTGTTGAAGGCATAAATTGGCACAGCCCAGTCAGATAAGATAATACACCTACATCTGATTGGCGTGTACATATCCTGCAAAATGCGGCACTTGTAGCATAAACTGGGACACATTGTCAACAGTTTAGGTTTCTGCAGTGTTAAAACATTATTTAGGCCTACTTTTTTTTTTTTTTGTTAATTTGAATATGCTGTCTTTTTTTTCTTTTTCTTTTTTTTAATAAAATGTTATTTAGATCGAGACTTTAATGTGCTTGTTCTTTCATATTCTCTGACCTTAGGCTACTCTTGGTTTTTAATTTGCGTCGCATCTGCAGCGTTTAACAGGAGACTGATCACATCTGAGCATCCTGTTTGCCAGTTCAAACGGTGACGTGTTTTGCATCAGTCTGACCTTTTAAAAAATAGTGAGAACTGTTGTCACAATCGATTATTTCAGACAGATAATACATTGTATTGTGCCTCCAGCGACTTTATCAGCCTTCTTGCTCACAGGCTCCTGGAACTAACCCTTCGAATTCACCAAAAGCTTAATGCAATAAAGCAGTGGAGGGACTTCATGGAGAGCGGCCTAATTAAAACCTGCGAAAACGCATTATAGTAACCTGCCAAGACAGCTTAGAAGACTTCATATATACTGCAGGAATATTGTCGAGATAAAAATACTATAAACTCTAAAACCATAAAACTCGCTTGGCAGCATTTAGACACACATATCCCTATCGGAATATTGCAGTAATACAGCAAATACAATGCAAATATATCGTTACAGGAATGTCATATAAACTAACTCTTGAGTACCGTAATCATAGTATTATAGAGCGTTTTTTAAGAGTATACTTTTTTTTTTTCGATCGCAGCATGCCTGTAGACTGTGGAGGGATTTTACTACATCTATGATTTCGTTATCTTCGATTTTTTGCACAATTGTTATGATAAAGGTACGTGTTTGTGTCTGTAGTTACATTTTTTTGTGAGATAAAAGAAAAATCCAAATTGTGTTTGGATCTGTTTTTTTGAGGCAACGTTATAACACAACGTTATAGTTACCAGTGTTTTTATTTCTGTTTTTTTGTTGTTGTTGCGTGTTTTAAAAAAAGAAAAGAATCAGCTTCAATGTATATGATATATATATATATATATATTTTACTATTAACTTCTTTTTAGATGGAAAATCGAACTCCCTCATTAATAAAATAATGGGAAGCGACGCAAACACACACATAAAGCCGGAGTTTAATGGGGTTATTTGGAAAGAATGGCATTCCATTGTGTTGATTTTACAATTCAAATGTTAATGAATCATTGATGATGAAACATCAAAAGACAAACGTGTTTACATGTAGGCTTCACCTGCAGGTAGGCCTTCGGTTAGTACATGTAGGCCTACTGTCTGTAAACGCATCGTAACCCACTTTTAAAATCATTTAATGTAGGCTAATTGATAGGACTGATTCAATGAAAGAAGACACAGCAGGGCTCCCCGAGTTTCTACACGCGTGTTCCGAAACGGAATAGATGTAAAAGATGAACGGAGCTCCATACTTCATACTTCCAGCTCGGAGCTTGTCTTCCGAGAAGTCAGCCTGACCGGATGAAGATTGGATTTGGATCGCATCTTTTAATGACGTGGGCCTGATCTTTCAAAAACACTATCACGCATCCAAGACTAACGAAAGACAAAACAAAACAATAATCCCATAACAAAAAACATAAATATGATACTAGCCTATATAACAAAAATAAGTTGCAATAGTGATGGGGAAACAGAAAAGGTTCGAAAAGAGTGGAAGGGGGAGGGGGGGGGGGGTTCTTTATGAAAACATATACTTTTGTTTTGATTGTTTTTATCTGTATCCACAAAAGGCTAAGTGATAGGCTAAATAAAAAAGAAACACGTGATGATTTTTTAGGTAAAGAGAAGAAATATCAAAACGCGGGCCGTGTAGCAGAGAGGAACGCTGGGAGCAAATGTACAAATCTACATTTCATAACGAGTGTTTACGTGTTGACAAGGTAGGCTTACTGCAAACACACCATCGTCTCTTAATAAATAAGAAATGCGTCATCCACTGGCATTATTAGAAGCTCCATAGCGTCAGACAGTCCCACACGATTGTTACGGGGTAACAAGAAAAAGAAAAGAAATGGAAATCATTGATTTTATTGAATTTCTTCTTCTTCTTCTTCTTCTTCTTCTTCTTCTTCTTCTTCTTCTTTTATTCAGGGATGTAAGATAGTCCTGGAGTAGGCCCAGACCATTTAAATGTTTGTGCTAAGGGAATCATTCCACATCTCTTTAATAGCAGATCGCTGTGTTTGCATTGTTTATGAACTTGTGTTCTATTTACCCCTGTGAATGTAATGTCCACGTGTATTGCCTAAGGCATAATGTATCACTGAGAGAGGGAGCAACTGTAATGTTACTGTAAGTGAGATAAACCTTGGCTTTAAATGTCAAATACTGTCTTCAGTATGCACGTATGTCAGAATGCTACATTTTTTTTTAAATGAAAATGGAAAGAAACGTGAAAATGATGCTGTTGTCATTATTTCTATGTCATGCAATGTATCTTAAAGTCAAGCTGCTTATGTGGCACCGTGCACTGACTTCCATTCAGGGAAGGTTTTCACATGTTGTTTTGAGTCTGCACAGTCTGAAATTAGCCACCGTTTGGAGATGCATGCAGAAACAAGTCAAACACAATGAAATCACACCAAGTCACATCAGGATAACTAAGAAAGCCAGTAACTTTACTGAAATCTCTGCAAAATACAAATAGCCTTTCCCTCCAGCAGAGGAGACTTTTATTTCATCCCTATACGTTTTCACTACATACAGCTGAATCAAGTCCCTTGAGTTACAGAGATGTGGATTTAATTTAATACCATTTTAGTCTCAAGTGGCGACAAAGGCCAGCTTATGCCGCTGAAAGCCGCTCTTGCGTTCCAGAAAACATTAGTTCCAAACTTCCCCCATTTTCAGGTTTATACAAGCTACATTTGATACTACACACTGACTTTTTAAGCATTTTAACACATTACTCTTTAAAAAAAAAAAAGAAATCTTTTTTTTCAGCTTTTGAGTACAACTTAAATAAACCACAAACACGGTGGAGCAACAAGGAATCCCATTTGAGTGTAGGGACCTTTAGCAATGATACATGGTTATTACACATGGCTGTACAGGTGTATGGTCTCCCCTTTTCACTGCAAGTGACTTATCAAAACATCAGCTGAGGTACTGCTTGGGTCAATTTTGAGGTACCAACATATAGTCTATTATAATAATGATAATAATGAACAACTGATCAACAGGTGATGAAAAAGAACTCCTTGAAATGTATCACATGAGAAGAAAAAAAAAAACAAAGATATAAAGACAAGTTTTCTCTGTGTCTTTGGTTCAAATTTTTGTCAAAACTACAGCACTTTAATCAGCCATCAGGACATGTTGGCATTGTTTCAATCAGTTATTAAGAAGCCTGATAATTAGTGTGTGGTGTGCTTTGATCAAGTGGACAACAAGCATGCACTTCACGTGATCAGGCCTGAATGATTCTGTCGATTCGGAGCAAATTGTAAATACAAAATACCTTTTCGAGTATTACCTTTTCAATGCACAGGGAGACAAATGAGCAACAAAACAGGTACAGTACTGTGGTTGGTATTGTTACTAAAGCTACATTTGACTGACTCAAATTGAAATGTGAAACCAATTGTACATTTGAGCAAATTCTTTTATTCTCTTGTTTCAATGCTTGCAAAAAACCATAAATGAATGTGAAAATAAAAGTTGAGTTTACAACACAGAAATGCCACTGGCTTTGGTTTCTCCACACTTACGCTGCCTGAAACATCATGTTTATTTTTTTCTCAACCTTTTTGTATTGAAAAAAAAAAAAAAAAAAAAAAAAGAGAAGAACACCATTATAGAGGCTCTGCCCCTGTTTGACTACACAGACTGTATACAGTAACAACATAGTGAACCTGCATGAAATATGCACATAAAAATATTATAACACTTAAGTGACAGCAGATATGGGAGAGGGAGGCAGATAGATATGTGGCTAGTTTCATTGTTTAAAAGAGAGAAAATCAAAACAGCTATTTATTTAAAATAAACAATTGTGCTTCTTTCATACCAGCATGATCAATATGTCCTTGTGTATCTGACGCTGAACTGTCATGATGTGACGTATGGTAAATGATGTGGAACCCTGTTTTGAAGAGTGGAACATAAAGAGACACAGGACGACATCGAGTCAAATTAGGTTTGCAAATCATCAGGGATAATTAATCGCAATGCACCGGCAAAATGATATTACATAAATATGATTCAAAAGAAAAATAGTATGGATTGGGTCTGGGCTTGTGATACATCTTGAACACAAGTGGTGAAGATTTGAAATGGAACAGAACACCGCTAATGTCAAAAAACATGTTTTATGAGATTGACTTTATTAAATTAGATAATTAAGGTAAAGAATGAAATATCGGATGCATTCAAATGCATCTAGATATGAATTGAGGGTCAGTCATGTTTCCTCATCTGTATGACAATCATGTACATCATGTGTCAACATTTATTTCCGTGTCAGCCCGAGTTCCAGTCTCATGACATTTTCCACTAACAGGTTTGTGTTTCAGCATTGAGGCCTGTCTTTCCTCCGTCACACAAACCCTGGCAATGCTCTCCAGCTGGTTTTTAAGGTTAGACTAAATACACGCCTGAACAGCACTGTTCAGGGCTCAAATGAAACAAACCAGACAACATGTGCAACTGCACACAGAAACTCCACTAAGAAACCAAGAAAAAAAAAATCATTAGTATATATATTCATATATTAGAAAGCTATACACAAGCATGTTAATTTCACAGATTGTTTTTTTAAAGAATCTTAATATTACCATTATTATATATAATTAGAAATACACGTTTAAAAACAAACCTCTACAAAGATAAAACAGTTCAGCAAAGCATTGGATCTCGGTCTGTTTTTCATGGCTTAGGGCTGCAAAGCCCTGTCATTTCCTGTCTGGGTGAACTATCCATCTCTTATTAGCAAAGCTATCAAAAACACATTCTGGCTTATAGAAACTACAAAAAGCCACAAAAATGCTTTGCATTGTATTCCTTTCATATGAAAATATAAGCAAGTGTATCGTACAATTGTTTTTTATGTTTTCCTTTTTTTTGTTTGTTCATTAATACTGAATATTAATACTAGATCCAGAGTTTTCTTGATTACACTAACGTAGCTCTCAGATCAAAGGGTGGTCCTCGCTCAGCTCCGTTCTTTAAGGGGAGCGCTAAAAATCAAAGGTTCCACATATCTAGCACTGGGTCTGCCCGTTTACCTGTACAATCCTTCAAATGTTGCATAATAGCTTTTCATTTCGTGAGTAAATAAATCTTGTAATGTCTGGCAACTTTTGACCCCTGCCCCTTCCCCCCTTCACCCTCTATTTACATAAATACGTTGAACCTGCAACATGACATCATCTAATGTTAACACACATTTTTGCAAGGGAGAACTGCAGAGAAGGTATATAGCAATGAAACCGACACTGTACACATGTATTGTTTGCCCAACTCAAGTGCTAAAGTGTTTTCCATTGGACACACTCACTCTCATGTTATTTTTTTTTTTAATTTTTTTTTTCTAGTCACTGATATATCGCTGAGGCAAAGTGTAAGTACGTTTTATGAAACAGAGTACCTGACTATTTTTTTGATTATTTGTTGATATGCATATATGTACACATACACACACGTGTAAAGATATATGCATACGTGATTCTTTTTATCCACACACAATACAATTTATGCATAGTTCCCCAACAAAAATACCCCCAGATCCTGTCCCAACCAATACCCACCCTCCCAAACCCCCATTACAACACCCCACTGGTTTATATAATGTCAATATGTATAGCACACACACTCAGCAAAAAGAAAATAAAAAAAAGAAAAAGAAATTACAAACATATTTTTGAAAAGGGCTGTCCCTTTTCTTTCCTTCAGCGTTAAAGAGATAAAAGGAGAGAGGCCATGGGGTTGGGTGGTGAGTGACTCGTGATATCGAGTGAGAGGAGGAAGAGGAGGGAGCTGACTTTGGGGGCATCGTAACGCTGCGTTGTCGGGGGGGGGGGCTCAGGGCAACTCGGGGCACTGCCGGGGAGTGGACAGAGCTATCATGTGGCCCATCCTTCTGACAGGCGCACCCGTTTGATGGAGGGGCTCTCGCGCTCGTCCAGGGCGGGCCGGGCCAGTCCCAGAGGCGAGTGGAACTCATTCCTGTGCTCATCGCGGTCGCTGCCCTCATGGGAGCTGCTACAACTGCTCAGGCTATCAACAGGGGAGCGTCCCGAGTCCTGGCGGGACGAGGGGTTCTGAGGAGGTGGTACCCCACCGTAGCCCCCCGTGCTGCTGGTGCGATCTCTAGGAGGAGAAACAGGTTCGGACTTGATGTGCAGGCTTTGAGCAGAGGGCAGGGAGAGATTTGAACCCTGACATAAGTGAGAGCTAGAGCAATTTCTGTAGGAAGGAAAGGAAACGCAAAGGGGTTACAGAGTTACAGAGCAAGAAACAAAGTGATTTTTAAAAGTGTGTAACACACAAACATGCATGCAAGCAGAAACACACACACACACACACACACACACACACACACACACACGCGCACACACACATATTTATGAAAACAGGGAGGAGTGATATTTGTATTGGACCTTGCAAGTGAAAGTTGAAAAAAGTGAAGGACTCTCGAGGTATCAAAAAATAATCACTAATGATTTATGTGTTACATCATGCATTTCATACCAACACTTTAAATTAAGTTCAATGCACTCACCCTAGCTGGCCGAGGGCTGAATGCTGCATGTTCTGGAGGTGTTGCTGTTGCCACCCGCTCATTGAGCCGAGGTGAAGGGAGCTGCCGCTGTTGAAGCCAGACAGGGAGGACAGGTCTGCACTATTCAGGGAATACTCTGTGTACAAACACACGGGAGAAAGGAAGAGGCGGATTAAGATTATAGGTTGTCCAAAGAAGTTCAAGCAAAATTGCAAAGAGAATGCAGCTCAGATGAAAATGCTGCTGTGATGTAACATGAATGTGTTCTGTGTTAGTTGGTGTGACAATAGCACCATCTGCTGTTAGACTCATGTATAACACTTACATTTGGGAAGGAGGTTTCAAAAGAAACACATACTTGAAATGATTCAAATCATATTTTTTTACAAATCTAAAACAAAATGTTGGGATATGTGGGTATAGTACAGGGTAACTGAAACTATATCACATTATCTAAAACATGTAAAAGGTAATTGCAGAGAATGTGTCAATGGACAAATGGCAATAGGAATTTTACAGTATAGATAAATGGGAATGTTATGTGTAAAGATGACAGTACATACCGGTACCATAAGAAGTAGAGATGGCAGATGGGTAACCGCCCATGCCTTGTCCTGGTAGAGTGGGAGTTGCTACTGATACCACTGGGGTTGCCAATGACTGAGCAGACTGGGAGTTGTTTATTCTCTGGTTCTGTGACAGCGGAAGGGAAGACAGAGAGCAAGAGAGATGGGAGAGGCTTGAGAACATGAATTCAACTCCCAGACAAAACAAACAAAACACTGCAATAAACTGAGAAAGTTTTCTTTTTCCATTTCTTTCTTTCACTCAACAGATGCTGAGAGAATAAATGTGATGCCAACTTCTGGGGAAATTAATCACTTGACATGCGGCACGGCATGAACCCTGCCAACCCTATCATTTACCACCCTTTCCGAGGGCCCACTGTCGCTATAGTAACACCATCGGTCTCCAAGGCAACGCAGGGTAGCGACGGCAAGGGAGAGGCACACAGAGGGGAGGGTCTGGCAGAAAATAATGGAGGTTTGATGCAAAAATGAAAGAGTAATCTTTTGTTGCGTTTCATTTCTACATTCTGAGTAATAAAAGCTGTGAGCTGTACTTGTGTGGTGCAGGACTCTATACGCAGGCAAAAAGATAAAAGGAAGGAAGGGAGGAGTAGATACGAAAGGGCTGAGGCAGAAAAGAGGCCAGGCTGCTTTTACTCTGACACACCACTGGATGGCACTATGTGCCCTCACAAAATGTCATGAGAGGTGACATTGGAGCCTTCAGCAGAGTCAGCAACAATAAAGGTGAAAGTTACTCTAGAGTCGGGACCGCTTTTTTCAAAAACGCTGTATCTAGCTGTAATAATCTCAACGGTGATGGCGAAAATATAATGCAAATTAAGACGTCATTACGACATAAATGTCCATGTGAATATTTATAACTTTTTCTTTTTCGTTCAAACGTCCAGGTCAGTGTTACAAGTGACTGCAATACTCTCAGTTCTACAAGGCACATTATGCTCTCGAGAACTATCTTAACCAGTTTCTCATTAGAAAACCTTTTAAGTTTCAGATTCTTAAGGCCCTTTTAAGGTTGTTTTGATTTCTAAATCTGAGTGGCAGTCTGACTTACCAATAGCAGATCAACGTCCTCAGACTGACGGCATTAAAAGGGGAGGGTAATACATTCAAATTAGTGAATGCAAGTTAGAATATAGAAGTGGTGGCTAAGTGTGGATCTAGGCATGAAGCTGCTGTAGGATTGAGACAATGGACACAAAACTAATGTGAAAAGAGGATGCTAAGAACTGTCTATACTAGCATAACACACCTTATTAGAAAGAGAGGAGAAAGAAATATCAGGGCCTAATGTGTAAGTGCCCTCTAACGCACACAGACACAGCAGAGGAAATATATCTGACAGTATATCAGACTTGGGCCAAAAGTACATTTTTAAGAAGCTGCCAAGGCACATGGGAAAAAAGTCAAGCTTATCACAAACATAACCTCATCAACCCAAGTCTGATATGAAGAGATGAAAGCAGCAGAGGGGACATGAAAGGAAATCAATAATAGCAACAACAAAAAACCCTAAAGACCCCCATAGAAATAAAGATATACAGTAGGGAAATGAAAAGAGGGATAGAAAGATTACTCACGATGGAGGGCATGTTGTTTTTGGCGCCAGGGGGGATGAGCACACGTAGGTCAGGTTTGCGGTTGTTCATGCCTAAGTTCATGGGCGGGGGAGACTTAGCCTGCATGTTCTTGTTCATGCCGCCTGGAGAGACCAGCAGACCTGGCGAGTTGCGGTGGTTCCCATATCCATTTCCTGAGAGCGCAAATAAAAGGTTGGGGAGAAAGAGGCAATGCTATATGTTATTAAAACTGTTCAAAAGTTTAATGAATCTTGTAAATCCTGATGTTCATGACAGTGTAGCCTAATGAAGAACTACAGGAATCCATTTTCACCTTGTGTTCGTTTTCAGTGTTTCTGTCTCATCTCCACTTCCTGTGGTAGACATTTTATTAAATCACCAGTCTGTAGAGACTTGTAAATGGTGTTTCATAAAAGTGGTGCACACTGGCAGAGCAGATAGTCAAACAAGCGTACTGTTTTTGCCTTGATGATCACCACTGTTTGCTTGGCAGTCATACAGTAAAGGCACCCACTTGAGAGGACCTCACCCTCCACCTCTGTCACTGTCAGTTAAGGCTACATGTGCCCTGCGACAGCCAGTGAATCGTGTAAAAACATCTAATTACGGGTAGCAAGACCACAGAGGGATGGGACCCATCATTTGGCCATCAGAGCTAAACACATGTGTGGTTCTTCCAGACAAAGACCCTGCCTTGGAGTTGCCACCAGATCTGCATTCCCCTAAATACAGAGGGCCAAGTGCAGCACCCATTTCCTCCTCAAAAACCGGTGGGGCGAAATCCCAGCAACCTCATTAAAAAAACTGAGAGTGGAGCATTCTTGCAAGCAACATAGTCTTTGTTTCTAACCCAATCCCGCAGGCTGTTTTTCCCCTTACTTCTCCTTCCTTCTTCCAAGGGGTAGAACACAGGGCACTGTGTGGACGTTCCCACTTGAAAGACGGGGAGGAATTATACGTTAGACATAAATGAATTTCCTAATCATATACTCCAGGGGAAAATGAGTCGCAGATGTCTTCCTTGGCAATTTCCCTCGCTGATCTTTGTTTAATTTGAGAGCGAGGTTTTTGTTGTTTGCAAATGAAAAGTCTCAAAAGCTCAATTTGAACAATCTGAAGAGTAAACGACCGCTAGCGGTGAGAGAAAATGAGGCCATCTGACAGAAAACGAGAAAAACAGTGTGTGTGACTGCTGGTGTGTGTACTGTATGTGTTTGTGCCTCTGCTGGCATGTGTGATGTGTGAGCATGTACAAGTTGATGTTAACAACATAGACTTTGTGTGTTATTATGTAGTATGTTTTGTTGTATACAATGTTGCATGTGCGTGATTCTACACAAGCACCATTTTCTACCAGTGTACATAAGCACAGCACGACCTGAGAATATGAGAAATGCTGTAATATGACTTCTTATGCACGAGCCATGCATATGGATGCACGTGTGTGTTTTGTATTGGACCCTCTTAGTTCCAGTGTCAATCTCACATTAGCAAAGAGGCAGCTGCCTCTTCAGTTTTCCCGCTCTCTCATTCTCATGGCTGGCCCTTTGTGAGATTGAGTGGGTGCATGTGGAGATAGATGAATGAGACCTCACACACACATAAAACAGACACACACACCACACATACACACACTTTAGTAAATAACCCAGCAGGAAGTACATCAGTGTTTCTGTACAGATGAATTAAAAAAAGAGACAGAGCTATAGAGAGACATTAATACACACTTTGGTCAAGATGACACGGACTTCATCTCGGTGACAGTTAATCAGACATCTGTGTATTGCCTCCCTGTGGAGATGGCTGCAGTCCAGTCAATTATCTGCTAGATGACTATGATCATGAGTGGCATAGGCCAGTCCTTAAGCATTTCAAAAGTAAAATCATTGGCTAATTAAGCTAATGAAGCAAGAACTGCGAGTCAAATCTTCCTATTCTGGAGCTTGATTACCCTGATTTTAGGACAATTGCATTCAATAGGGACACATTGGCTTGACTATAATATCAGCTGAAGACATGATATCCAGAGTTCATTTCCACTCTCCTCTTCTAATGCTGCTTTGCACGGTCGAGCTGTGTCGCAGGCTGGCGTAAACCGTTTACAGGAAGTACCAAAATTAAACACAGCCCGTCCAGGAGTCTGTTTTACTGCTGTATAAAACTCACACTTAGAGAAAAACATCTGATCTGAGATTGAGATAAACAGCCTTTTGCTATTTCTGAGGTGTGGAGGGGACAGCTGGAACAAAGCTGAAGGATTGCAATTTGTCTCTATAGGTGCCATAGTTACAACTTAGCGCACCCCTAGAGTGTTCTCTCTCTCTCTCTATCTCTCTCTCTCTCTCTCTCTCTCTCTCTCTCTCTCTGTCACACACACGCGCACACACACACACACACACACACACACACACACACACACACACACATATACACACACACACACACACACACACACACACACATACATACACACACACACACACACACACACACACACACACAAAGGAGAGGTGTGGTTAAAGTCATGTACGTTACTGTACAAATTTCTGATGTCCTGTTGTGGTCTAACAGGCGCGCGCCATTCTATTCCCCAAACACACACACTCTTCCGTTGCGGTTTGGCCAAATGCTTTCAAACTCTGAATTCTCCAACTGAACTAAGGTGTCACGCTCACGCTTACAACTTGTACCGTTGGTGTGAGATGCTGCCAAGATTGAGACACACATTGTTTGATCGACTGAACCTGCTTTGTTGTCAGTTCTTGTATGTAGCCTTTTTATCTTGTATTTCAGTGTGATTTTGACCAGACATGTCTTAAAGATGTACCTTGTATGCATCTCATTTGAGGGAGTAATTGATGGGTGATCAAGGTGAGAGGTGACAAGAGTTAAATCCTTGCAGTGGTTAAATGGGCAGAGTGCTTATCGGAGCAAAGATGACAGCTACATAATTGCACAAATGAAGGTGGGAGGTTTTACAAGCTGGGGCCTTGGTCCGGAGCTCCCTTCATCAGCTCTCTTTTTTTCTCTTTTACTCACGTTCTGTCTCTTTCCTCACACTCTCTCCTAGCCAGCAAAGGAGTTGACAGATTGAACACATACTGTATATAAATGAGCGAACATACGCATGCACGTACACACAATATTTCCATAGAAGAGACATGATGACTCAGCCTTTCAGTAACATGCCCTATTTGCACTGGACTAGAATTACCTGGGGGACCTCGTGTGATTTAGACTTTACCCCCCATGTCTGGGTTTCATGCGGTGTATCTGCACAGGGTAAACAAAAAGTCTGTGTTTCAATTAAATTTACATGCCAAATCACAAAGATTATCTCCAGATATGATTGAAACATAGAGCATCTTCATGCTAATGCTGCAATGAAAAGGAACTCTCAAGTTTCTATTTGTATCTATTTCTAGTACACGATATGCTCGGAGTTCAAGTAGTTTAAGTCATGACAACAGTGTTGCTAGGCAACTAACAACAAAAATTTACTTTGCCTTGTTCCTTAAAAAAATGTGCTCATTGCAACTTTATAATTATTATGAACAGTATATTAAAAAAAGTAACTCTCCTGGGCTATGACATTTAAAAAAAGTCACTTTGTGTGAAGCAGCCTGTTGAAATGGACTATTCTCACAAAGGTGGAAATCATGACTCCATGGCACCATAGTTACATGAGCCTACTGAATTTCCATTAAAAAGGCTATTAAATATCTAATTTTCACTGCTCTTCATCATTTTTAGCCCGGAAAGTGAAAATAAAGTAATCTTTTGTGAAAAGACTGAGACTTTCTACTGTGATGGCAATTTACACTAAATTCATAATATCAGAAGATCTGTGATTGGTAAAATACTGTAGTTAATCAGCAGTGGAATTATTCAGATTAGGGACACGGCATATTCTTACGGGATTAAGACAAAAACGACTTCTGCAATCCTTCCAAAATTCAGGAGGAGCCCAGGTAATGCTAGTGCCATGTGAGTTGGGCCTTAAAAGCTGCCATTTTCTCTCTTTACAGACAGTGGAACCATGACATCTAAGGCACAAAGGAGGTGTTGTGTTTATGTGCATGTCTGAACCACACACACATACACACATGCACAGACATACACACAAAGCACCTCCTATGTCACTTAGGCCACACCACTTAAGACACTCATACACGGGCCAGACTGCCCAGACAGCTACTTGTACAATCAGCTTATCAGAACTCACCGTGAGGAGAATAGGAACATTAAAACAGTCTTTGTGGTGCCACAGTGGCTGGGCCACCTCACACTGAGTCACTTAGAGGAACATCATTAAAATGGCTGACCAAGTTCACAGAACACTTCCATCTGTGTTCCCCCACTGTTTCTCCTTTGCACACATGCTTCCACCATCAGTGGATATTCATCATTGGGGTTCCCCCCACCCCTTCATGCTCTTTCTCTCTTCTCCTAGATGAGATTTAAGAGAGCTTTGAATGGAATCTTTTAGCTCCCACATGACTCTCTCTCCACATCGTGTTTTTCGCTGCTGCTGCTGAGCGACGCACAGCTCTCACAGAGCGCCTCTGTTCCTTTGGCGCGGTGACACAAAGGCTACATTTGAAGCATGCTCTGCAGCACGCTGTCGATGGTACGCACGCCACAACAAATGGTCCTGTGTGTGTGATGAGTGACCAGACAGAGAAACCAGGCATTGACCCCTTGTGATGGAGCCCTAGGGGCCAGACAAAGCTGCCCAGCTGTACCCCTCTGACCCCCCCCCCCCCACACTCTCCATTTTTACATTCTGCACTGTATGGCTTGGCCGTAAAATTTAACCCTTTAAAATGGAGTCTCTTTGCCATAAACCTGGGCCTGACAGGTCCTCAGGGATGAATCCATTGACACAGAAGCTAACACTTAAGATTCCGTACCAATGTTGCTCAAACATCGGCTGCTCTATTCTCCACGGGATCATTATGGCATGGTGAGCCACTCCAAACATTGAATTAATTTGGTTGCACACATATGACAGCAGTTACTGTGTAAAGACTTTGAGTGTGCTCTAAATGGGAACTATGGGTGTTGTCATTTTGTATTTCTATTCAAATCCCAGAGGCAGTATAAATAAAGAGATGGCTCATCATACAGAGAAAACAGACAAAAGTCCACCATCTCTTCTGACTGCCCGTCAGTCAATCTGCTGGTTCAGTATTTAGTGTGATTTTATTTCTGTTTCCCCACACTTGTTCCACCGTTTTATAGCTGAACACAGGCAGGATGTGTCACAGCCCCAGCACTGGGCAAACATTCCCAGATGAACTCCACGACCACTAACATCAACACATCATGGACAAAATCTCCACTTGGGTTTGGGTTACTATTAGTCATGCATTTTATGGCCCAGAGTGGGTGAGTGGGTGCCATGTTTGTGCGTGTGTGTGTTAGCAGACAACTGTGAGTGAGAAGAGGAGGCAATTCTTACCAGCACTGGTGCCTGCGCCAGTGGTGAGGTCAGCACCCATGAGGCCACCTGAAAGATGAAAGAGAGAGGAGAGCAAAAGAGAGAAAACCATTAGAGGATAGACACCCACGTAACATCCAGTCTCTTACCTTGCTGGCCTTTCAGAAGCTAACGCAATTTATTCACAATCCACTGTGTGTGTGTTGTGTGTCAGTACATCATTTGTGTACTGATACTAGAAGTAATACTGCTTCCCAAACTGTAACACTCTGAGCAACTGGACACTGCGAGTGGATACATTAAGCTGTCGTCCAAGAAAAATGACACATTATTATTTTTAAGTCATGTGAGGTGGAAGAGTGGGAGGGTCCAGAACATGTGCGGTTTGGTGTGGATACTGCAAGCGCCAAAACTCATATTTAGTTTGTGCTAGCACTTCTAGCATCCAGTTGTAATGACAGGGTGAGGGTGTGGGCAGCAGCCTTCAGACCAGAGGGACATAAAAAGGACTTTGGACAACAATAACAAACCAACAGACCTGATTTGCTTATGTCACCAGCAACTCAAAGCCTATACATAGGGCCAGACATCCCATGTGTAGAACCTCACACTAAATCAACGTGAACGTAAGGCTGAGATTTGATACGATATTAAATCTTCAACTTTGAACAAAATACTGAGCAGGCAATATGTGAATATATATGGAAGGGACTTTAGATTATTTCACTGCCTTTAGGTGGAATACTGTGGGTAGCTATCATAAAATAAATCACGCATTTGATGTGTGTGTCTATTAGGATGACAAACGGGTACACACAGAGCTGAGAAGATAGACAGATGGGATAACAGCATGTACTTGGGTGCAAGAGTGCGATTGAGGCCCTAACTGTGTTACCTGCACTGGGGGGTCTGTGTGTAACTCCGGGAGACATGCTGTTTCTCTGTAGGCCATGGTGCGCCAGTGGCAACAGGTTGTGGTTGCCTAGAGAACCGCCGGGATGGCTGTAAATGAGATTATTCTGGTTGCTAACAGGAATGGACACAGACATGTCATAGTTCGATGGGGGCACGGCCTGCTGAGAGAGGGAGAGAGAGGGAAAAAGAGAGACACAGACACGAGTTTGATTAGACTAAAGATACGTTTTAGAACGACTGCAGTAAGTAAAGAAACGAAAGAAGGCCTTCGAGTAAAGGAATGGACACAGAAAGAGAGAAAGAGACGTGACAATTCAACACTCCAGGAACACAAAGGAATTTAAAATGGTTTGACTATCTACAGTCAAAGCAGTCAAACACAAAAGAAAAAAGACAGACAGCCAAGTTCAAAAGGACAAATGGACGACTAACAATAGACAGCCATGCATAGATGAATGGTACAGTGAACAACTTCTTAGAACAAAACAAAAAAAAAAACAAAAAAAATACAAGACAGTATGGACAGTGGAGGGGAGCACTGAAATTAAAGGGTGTGTGCTTAGAAAACTCCTCTCAGTTAGTCAAATTGCCTCCAAGATGATATATGGGTTGGCAATACTTTGTCACTCAAATGTTTAGGTTACTTTCTGTAAAGGACTCTTGTTTTGCCCTTTACATGTTGTGACATTTGTTACTGTGAAGGCAAAATGTCAACCTAAGAAAACATTATGTTTTTCTCACTGCATTTATATTCCCTAAAATACATCCCTGGTTTATTACATTAAAGAAATAAGAAGGCTATGGTTTACTGGGAGGAAAGCCAATAGCATCCCACTGTTCGAAAAGAGCTATAGATAATTCAGTCTGTCTTCACCTCACCAAAAAGTCTGAAATATTTCTTGCAAAAGCAGCTCCAAGACTGGAGAACTGGATGCAAGTAGGAATAACGTATTTGTCTGTCACATGGAGCTAATGCAAAGTGTTAAGGGGTAGACTCAGATCAATCAGCAGTCTCATCAGGAACATGGGTAGAGGTATTCTGTCGGCCCCAGGCGTCTAGTTTGTCATGTTTATTGTGTCACTTGGCAGAAGGGCTTAACCTTGGGAGTGCCCTGGAAGTGGTTGATCCTGCATGTTAGCTTTAGGAAGTAGAAAATAGGGCCCTAAATTACTGCCATGTGTCTCAGAGCCATTGAGGGAGAGCATCAGGGGGATGATCGGCCTGGCTTACGTGGAAGTGGGATATGTGCCTTTGCGCCGCTTCGTCTTCTTCAATTTTCTCCCTTTTGCTAATGTTCTTTTTGCAGGCCAAATATTATTTCATTGCAGGCCTCTGAACTTTTTGCTTTTACTGCAACTTTACACAGGCAAAAGCTACAGAAGCTTTCTTTTATTACCAGTGAGGGGCTGTCTCTGGTTCTGTTTTATTTTTTGAAGACTTTTAGTAATTTCTTCCATCTCAGATTCCTTGTTGGAGCTCTTATACCTCAAGACTTCCCTATGCAGTGTTTTCTAAGAGTGGGGGAGCTGTCTCTATGCGCACATTTGTGTGTACACGCACCCCTTCCCTGGGTGTAAGGGCCCCGTCTGAAAGCTGTCCTTTAACTGGTGCCATCCTTCCTGTTTTCACTCATCTGCCTCCTCCGCCTCTCCCCACAGTCCCCTCAACAGTCCCCTGCAATCCACAGGCCCAGTGCTTGGCAGCCACCCTGACCACACACTGAACTGCCACTTGTTGTGTGCAGAGCCCCCCCCCCCCACAACACCACCACCTCTGCTGTTCCACCCCCATCCCCACCCAGCTCCGATCCCAAACCCACCCTACACCGCCACGGCATCCCAGCTCACCAACCCCTGCCTTGCTTCTAACCACATCTCCCCCTGCTCCACGCGGCTTAGACACCACTGTTCTTCTCTAAATGATCTACTATGGAATTATCTCTTTCTCTGTAAGACTAGAGCACTAACCATTCCAATATGCTGCTTTCTGAATGAAAGGCAGGCTCAGTTTACATAGAGAGCAGCCTTTATTTTGCGGTTTCTGGCAGCTGGCTATAGATTACATTTGTTTGTAAAATTAACACAATATAATACAAATCCAGCAGCTCACATGTCTTGACACATCTGTTAACAAATAATCTGTTAGGCTACTAAAGATTTTGCCTACAATTTATTTCAGTAAGGAGGAAAAATAATTAAAAATAATTGAGTTTTGTGAGGTACAGAGATATGCTTAAGATATTTTGAATGTCTACTGCTGTTTCATTGCCACAGTGCCTGTCCTTGTTGTTGCGGGTGACTGAGCGCTGTGTTTTGGTGCAGGAAAAGGAAAAGCACATGCAGACCACACCTCCCCCGAGAGCCCGGCAAGGCATTATGGGTAACGGGTTCAAGGAGGGAACCCAGTAAGGTTAAAATTTGTCAGGAGAGAAAGTCTGCAATTACTATTGTAAAAATGCCTGCTAGTTATGGTTACAGTTACGTCAAATTAGAGGACTGTTCCTCAACTGTAATCAAGCAAAATCAAAGAACTGTCATTTTTTCCTCTGTAAGTGTACAATGTCATTTCACTCTAGTCTTACTCTCACTCTCACTTTGTCTATTTAGTCTAGTGGCAAACAATGGTGGTTAGCTGCGTTAGCTCAAAAGTTACTGGCCAGTCAGCATTTTGTTAGCCTGCTGAGGATGCTGTGTAGCGTCAACCCAGTACTTACAGGTATCTTATGAGTTTTAATCATGTGATCAAACTCCTCGTTAATCTGTTTGTATTTCTCCTCAGTGCGTGGGGTGAGGATGAGAGTCGACTCGAGTTCTGGACTTTCGCCGCCTTTGTTCTCCTTCCTGCTTAATGCCTGCCAGGTCCCACACAACCACAGAGACGGACGGAGGGAGACACAGATGAAGGGACGGAGAGATGGGTGGTAGGGACAGATAATGACAAAAACGAGGAGACGAGGACGAAGCGACAGAAAGCATGGGGGGGCGGGGGGGGAGAAGGGAAAGAGAGGAAAGAAAGATGAGAGGAAGGTTCAGGGTTTAACAAGAGGTACTTACACACAGTCTCTGTCTGCTGATCATCAGATCAATGTCCTCGTTTATTTTCCTGTACTTGTCCTCAGACTCGGGGCTGTGGCCGACCGAGTCGTCTGCATCAGGGTCTGGGCTGTCACAGCCGTTTAGGCCCTTCTTTCTCAATGTCTGCAAACAGAGTAGTTGCACAACATAGTTGAAGGGCTTTGGGTTAGGGAACAGTGACCCACAGAGGGACAATGGTGATGACCTGTGAGGAGGTACCCTTTGGAATGAATCACGACAAAAGACCAATTAGAGGAAGTTTGGGAAACCATTTAAAGATTTCTTTAACATAAGTATATCTTGATTTATTTCAAATTAATCGATTTTGCAAAGTACTGAGAAAATTGGGTCTCTTTCTGAGAAATTGTTCTAGAAAAGAAATGAATTTGCCATTTTTGGCAGGCTCCACTCTAACCTCCATCAACACGGGGTGACACGAGGATACACTGGCCGATTTGTGAACATAAAAAGAAAAACATGCAGCTAAACATTTAAGATGGCACAAAGGATTTAATCACATTCAATAATGAGACGTAACAAGTGATCAAACTCTTGACCAAGTGACAAATCATGGGACTCTGAAACCTCATAATTACACAGGAAAGGGAAAAAGTCATAAAAGTAAAACACATTTTATAACCATAATCATCAGTGTATCATGAAATCAAATTAAAATATAGTTGAGTTGTTTGAGTCCATAACTTTGGTATTTGTGCTATTAAATGTGGCAGTTTCTGTTTTGGCCACCTGATGGCCACCTGCCCCCATTAGAGTGGCCAGAAAACAGCAGACAGGCAGAGAAGCACGCTCTCCACTCGCTCACCACTCCCTCTGAATGGATGAGAGACACAGACAAAGAGAGCGTAAGAGAGAGGGAGAGAGAGAGAGAGAGAGAGAGCTGCGTCTGTCCTTTTTTAGATATTGTTGACAACCATAACAACAGGGATAAGTTTCAGAGCACATTACTGTGTGTGATAGCACGAGGGTATGTTTGCTTGAGCAAGTAGGCACGTACCGATAGGTGCTGTGTTCATTTGCCTCGTAAAGTGAGAGACAAAGACAGAGCGGAAGAGAAGAAAAGTACAGTAGCTGACAGTTAGAGATCTCATCAAAGGCACCCCCCTCCTCCCCATCCCGCTTTCACTTCCCACCCCCCACCCCCCTTCCCTCTCTCCTCCTGGCTTTAATAAAGGGAGATTAGTCTACAGGAGGAATATCATGGGCCTGCTCCTGTCTGTGCAGTCGTTGCTTCACACTGCGCTCTCCTACTTTCATCTGAAGCTCCATATCAGACAGATGTAATTAAATTTACTTTAGCACACCCTGTATTTGATGCTGATCAAGTGTGTGTGTGTGTGTGTGTGTGTGTGTGTGTATGTCTCTCTCTCTCTCTGTGTATATGTTGGAGTGTGTATGTGTCTACTGGTGCGTGTGTGTGTGTGTGTTTGTGTGGGAGGGAAAAGAGGGGAACGAGTCTGTGTTTGTGTGTGCCTGTGTGGGTGTGTGAGAGTGGGTGTTAGCGTCAAGAAAAAAGAAAGAAAGACTGAGCAGGAGCAAGGAGGAAGATAGATGCTAAGATAAGTTAATCTCAGTGAACTTCTTCCTCTCGTTTTTTTTTTTGTCTCCGTCAGTACTCACTAACGGAAGCGATACGAGTGCTAGCTACTCCATCACAACCAGCAACAGAAGTGACAGGGAGCGATCTGCCTGCTTAGAAAACAAATAACAATCCAGTCATCTCTCATGTCAGCACAACAAAGGCCTGTTTTGAGTGTGGTTTTAGTGAACTTAGAGGGCTTCTTTTGTTTGTGTGATAACTGTTTGATTCCTGAGGCGTCTCATGGCGAGGCAGCTACTGTAAGCGTGTCAACATTTGCTGGCTCTCCTCTTCTCTCTCTGAATCCCCACTTGGCCCCCAGAGTGGAAATCTGGAATTCTGAATTTGAAAGCATCTCTCACATCTTTGACAGTCTTCAGGAAATCACACCAACAAGGCGGTGCAGGAGATCTGACTTCTAACAGACCCACAGTGAATCAAGCACTCCTGCTCTATCAGAGGTGGATGAGTCAAAAGAACAAAGGGGTTGCAGAAGTTTAGCATACTGTCTTTTTTGGCAAAGGCGTGAGATGTAAAACTTTGGCTATTTCTTTTGTGTAGTTTGATTCTGGCCTCGGTGATGCATCATATCGAACTGACAAGAGCTGAACCACTGGCCTTTTTCTGTTCACATGAGAATGCATGCAAGAAAAACAACTTTTCTTCCTACTTGCACAGATTTCCACCACCTACTGGCGCCAGCACAGAGTGCATGAGAGATTCAATTCCATTCTAGGAAGAATAGCAGTGGTGCATTGCTGGAAGAGGAGAAAGAGTGCTGGGGTAAAGGTGACACCCATATGGGGCAACTGAGCTGGTGGTCTGGCGGGGGGGGGGGAGGGTTGGGCAGTGGTTGCTTTGGGTGTTGATTGGGTGCAGGGTGCCAGGCTATGAGTGTTATATGACTTTAAAGCATGTGGCCCAGGCTTAGCTTTCCACCGGGGCTCAGCACATTGAGGGTGAGGTACAAGGGCGGTATGCCACTCATCCCAGTTATTCCCACCTGTTTAAAGACATCACACCTGTTGCCAAAGGCTGACACACAACCCAACAACCAATCAGATCCGTTGAGGTGCTCATATAGCCATAGAAGGGCATCTCACTCTTGCGGTCTCAACCTCACCACCCTAACGCCCTACTCTCATCATCCTATATATTTTCCCCTTCTCGAATAGCTCATTGCTTAATATGTACCCTGGATGTGTTATGTGTTTCATGGCTCTGCGCCACAGAGTGATCAACTGCTCCAAACAAGGCTTTGAGTCTCTTATTCAGTGACATCATCACTATATAAGACACTTCAAAGACGTACATTTCAAAATAATGGAGAGAATAATGATCACTGGAAAAGGAGCCGCTACCCTTATACTGAAAGACACAGGAGTATAGGTATGAAGAGCTGGCATGAAAATAGAGCCTTTGGGGAATACGCTAATAGGATGAGGATTAAACAGAAACACTTTGGTGCAGTTCACTTGTGCCATGAATTCACAAAATATTCACCCAAATTATCATTCTCATTTTAAAATTATTCAATTTTACAAGTAAAGCTCATTATTTTATTCTTACAAAATGACTGCTGGCATAACAGGAAAACATTTCAAACAGCTATATTTAATATTTATTGTTTATAGCAATTTTATTGCCTCTGTATACTAAGGTATTTTCCCATTGTTAATGAATTAATCATTTGATTTCTTTTGTCAGTTTATTTTGAAAGAAAAACACGAACCAAACACAATGGCCTGTATTCCTGCTACAGTTTAAAATGTGGGCATACTATGACGTGAGAAACCAATTCATAAGAGAGAAAGGTTGATGGAGAAAGAGAAGGGAAGAGAAAGAGAAAGAAAAAGAGAAAGAGAAAAAGCTACAAAACTACAAACTACTACAATATGAGTAGTCACCGGGTATGTTACAGAGAGGGAGTAGAGAAAATGTGAGAAAAGAAGAGGAAGGAGAAAACGTATTACAGAAAGGAAAGACTGCAAAAAAGCTGTGTATGCTTGCTTGGCTCTGTGTCTTTCTCCGTGGCCCCTTTGGAGGCTTGCTCCTAATTAAACTCCTTCTTCATGATGCTCCCTCATGACTCGACTTGTCACAGGGCCTGTGTGAAGCAGGCACAGCAGCATAGACACAGTGTCCTACATATTTAGACACCCGTCTCATCTGGACCCTTTAGCTCTGCACTTTCAGCTGTGCTAAAATGTAGCTAAGGTGGGCTAGTGGGCTAGAGTGAGCAAGGCAAGTAAGGCGACCTGGGCTACATTGAAATAATCAGAGGCTGAGTGAAGCAGGCATGAGATACAAGGGAACTGAATCATATTGTATATTGCTTGGTGTTAGTACATCTGTCAAAGATTTGAGTTCTCTGATGTTTTAATTGCAGGAAAAGGTCCAGCCGTGTACTCATTTCATAGTTTAGGGTGTGGGTAATAACTTCATGTAGCTCTTGAGAAAAAAACTGTGGAGGGTATTTGGGTGTGAATTGTGGGTGGCCCCAGGGGGTCTGTTAGGGACAGCTGACGCCTGCCCAGAGCTCCTGCCATACCAGGATCCGTCTGCTCGGCATTCTGCCACCCTGCTCACCCTCTCTATCCCTCTATCCATCTTTCTGCCTCCATCTTTCTGTCTCAGTCTGCTGTCTGTCTTTGTCTCCCTACCTCTGTCCTCTTCCCCTCATTTTCTGCAATACTACCATGTCTCAACAGAAGCTGAGTCAAAACATTGTTGGCTTGATGAGTACATATTTATTTGTAATATACTCAGGCTAGTTGTTGGGTTGTGTTTGGAAAGAGCCTCATTGCTGACCATTCCCTTCTGCAGTTATCTTGGCAGTGGCCGAAGGGTACGACACATTCAATATTGTGTTTATTGCTATTGGCGACAGCCAGGCCAGTGAATGTTTCTCAATGTCTTCAACCCAATGGCTGACAGCATCAGTGAAAAACCCTCTACAAAAACAGCCAGTTCATAATAGGTCTTTTATATCTTTGCCAACACTGTATGGTCTTCAGAATACACATACTAGTGTAAGCAAAACCAAGACTTATGAAAGAAGATAGTATTGTACCAGAGCACAAAGGGTTTTCTCCAATAAATTCAGCAGTTTGTGGTTTTTCAGTATATTTCAGGAGTCGATGAAAAACAAGTCACTGACAGACGAGCACAATATAAAAGCATCATAACTGTGCCACTTATGGTTAATCATGTTTGCTGTGCTGCTAAAATATAATAAAAATGTTACTGGAATAAACAGCTTTGCCTGGCAGGGTCTCAGCCACTGTTTGTCACATGTTAACATTTGGTAGAGAACAGATTGATTTACTCAGACTATCAGAGACACTCCTTGAAGACATGACAGTATGCAAATTATACAGACCTGCCTTCAGAATGTGTGTAGGTTGAGTGTGACCACAGAGTGCACCTACAGTGTGCACTAAAGTCTTTTCAGTAACTGGTTTATGACCCAAAAGTAAACAGCAATGGAATTTAAAAGGGCTCCCGAATAATCTTTAAATGTCATCTAAAGCTAGGGGCTACAAGAATTAAATATTTATTGTTTTTAACGCAAAATGTACCAAAGTCTGAGTGAAATATGGCAGGTTTAACCTAAAAAAACCTACAGTACATTTTTTGACTGGTCTTTACACTAACTTACAAACACAAGATTTTAGCCCATCCTCACCCAGAAAACCACCATATGGGTCGATCATGCAAGCAGCTCATAATAACCGACAATTATGTTTCTTGTTAGGCATCAACCTCTCGTGGCTGTATTAAGTTATCGCGAGAGAAAACGAGTATAAGAGCACCAAATTACGTGTACGGAGGCGGGATGGATCAAACAAACAGGACTTTTACTCAGGAGACTGGGTTTCAAACAAAAGTCAACTGTCATTTTTAAATTAAAAGTTTCACCCATTAGTTTTACGGACCTTAGTCTGTAAAGCCACGACATCCGCGACTCATTTTAAGCCAATTCCTGAAAGTATTTTTGTTGCCTAAACTTAACTAGCGTTTAAAACTTGTTTAAAACTGTGCCCCATATGTTAAATAGAATGGTCACATGATTAAGCTCACATGACTAAATAATAAAACTGTTGAATGTGTTGTTTTGGGAGTCTTTGGAAAAAGTCCTTTAATGTCGTTTAGGTATGGGGATGTGTTGCAAGATGTAGATCATGACTGTTTTAGGGGAAAAAGGTGACAAAAAGAGGAAACATTTGGGACGCCACAAGACAACAGGGAGCTCCCTCGCTTTTAACAATTGACAAACTCAATTTCGTCAGAGCAGATTGGTAAAGGCCAATGTGGCTCAGTGTCAGTAGGGGTGAGGCAGTGGGGAAAAACGTTGTCCCTTCCCATCACAAATAACAAGATGGGGGTGGTCGTGAAGTGGACCCGCGGTTGATTAAGAGCCCCCAGCACCACTGCACAATAAGCACACTCAGGGTGGCCTTGCTACCGGCAGAGCTGGGGTAATAGTATGTTTGAGATGTGCTCTCATTCTCCTTATTTCTATTTCTTTTTCTGTCTGTCTGGCTCACTCTTACTTGCTCTCGTTTTGGTCTCTCCCCCTCACTCTCTCTGTCTCTCTCGCTCACTCTTTCTTTCTCTCCACGTTTCAGAGTGGAGTGAACATCAGAGGGATCAGGCTGGCTTAGCTTATTGAAAGCAGATGGCAGACCAAAGGCAAGAAGGCCACAGTTTCATGAAGCGTGGTTTGAACATGCCAGGACCATGTTGAGGGGCATGCCCATGGATGATGGCTACATGGTGTGTGTGAGTGTGTGTATTTGTGTGAGCATTATAGGGGTTGGTTGCTTTTGTAGGTTACCAATCTGAGGAATAGGACCCCCAAATCACAGCCTGTCCCTGCCTGTTTTTTTTCAGTCATCATCTGTGCATCCCAATGCACTGGTTGAGGCGACGTTTGAAAAAAATAATGCATCAATGACTTTTCAGTGATTTTGGTGGCTTTGAAGCCCCTTACTCCTGGTGCCCTGCTGCACTATAATCAGGAATCAAAGGCTGGCGCCTGGGATCCATCATCTCTGGCAAAGTGGTCGTGTGTTCAGTAATAACACTGGCTAACTGTGTATGTAATTACTAGCTGTCTAGGGATTACTAGACTGACTAAACATTGAAAAAGAGAGTGAGAAGTAGAGCAAAAAAATTGAGAAAAGTATTAAGAGTAAGTGAGAGAGATAGAATGGGAACTGTGCACAAAAAGGTTCCTCCACATTTTTCCAAACTGTGGAAATGCGATGGTGCATGTGCTAAAATCACCATTAAGAAAACCTGCTGCAGACGAGAGCCCACTCACAGACAGACAGTCTTAGCTAGCCAGTACACAGCACAATACCAGATGGTGCAGTGTTTCCCATATGGAATAGACAAACACTAAGCACATGTCAGAATCCAACACTGTTTGCTACAGCAGCATCCCAGCCCTGGGAACAAAGTGGTCATTCACACTAGTCACTACACTGTATAATTACCCAGATAGACATTATGAGACACAATGCCAGCTCAGTGAAACTGGATAAAGAGGGCACTTATGTCTGCACCCTCAACCTTCCCCTCTTTCATCCTGTCTACGCGCCAGTTGCATAATTTGTCTCTATTCAAATGAGAGAAATGAGAATGTGTCTATATGTTCTTCTGATTCAACATTAAAATCAATTCGCCAAGGATAAATTGTATGTGGAAAACACTCTCATACTTGCTTTATATACAGTAATGCCATTTTCCAGCTGTGACTGCACTGTGACATTATCAATAAAGCTTTCAATTACATACTTAAGTTATTATCAGATAATAATAGTGTAACAGCCTCAGCAAAATGACTCCAGTTTTCTTTGCGTGGCAAGGGGTAAAACTTCAAGTCCCCCGCCGGCCACTCTCTATTCCTTCTTTGTCCCTCTACCAATCGTCACTTATCGTCTTTTGTCACTCTGTCTCTTATCGCGTGGTGCCACAGCAGGGAAAGGGAGCCTGAGGGAGGCCTTGAGTAACAATGACCAGCCGGTTGACCTCTATACTGGGACCTTGAGTTTCCACACCCTGTCCAAAGCAGCAATCGTGGCAGGGGAGGGGCTGAGGCCAGGGCCAGGAGGGAAGCTCCGGGCAGGGTAGGGAATGCCATCTATAAAAATAGATCTTCATTATTCTGAATTTTCCACAAATAGTTTCAAAGAACAAGGCATCATTTCATCTTAATGGCTGGCGTGAATTGTTTTGGGCTGCGTAGTGGAAAAAGCCTTGCCTTTTGGCAGCGTGGCCTCAGAAGTGGCCTGCCTTTTTCACCGCTCCACACCACAGGGACCACATATTGGCACATTTCAAACAGTCTATTTTTAAAACCTTCTTGTTGTTGTTGTGTGAGTACCTCAGACTTCCGCTTCAGTATATTGACCTTAAAAAACACCTCTGACAGAGCTCCAAGTGCTACTTAGTTTCTCGTCTGAGGTTCTGCTTTTCTGGGCAGCGGGCGTCTGATGTGGAACAAAATGCTGAGACTGTAGATCATATACATTATCTGTCATCTTGCTCTTAGCCACTCTTAAGAAGTGGAAGAGGCATATAGTCTATAAAATAGGAACTCAGTAGACTTGCTCTCTTTATGTCTGAGGCTGGCGCCACAGACAGATGTGTTCTAGTGTGCCAGGCTAAACCTTAGAGCAGACAGTTCAGCTGTGTGAGGAGAATAACTTGTTTGTGTGAGGGTGACACCTCTTAGGGTTTGTCACTGGTATCATAGACAGACTGTCTGATTAAAACTTAATTCTATTGACATGGATAATACAACTTTCCAGAAAAGTATTTTCTCGGTAATAAAACAGTTTCAGGAAACAACCAGACAGGAGCCCTCTGTTTGTTAAAGTGTGTGTGTGTGTGTGTGTGTGTGTGTGTGTGTGTGGTGGGGGTGGGGGTGGGGGGGGGGGGGGGGGGGTAGAAAAACAAGTGAATTGAATAATAGACTTCTTTATCCAAGGGATCAGATGTTTATGGTCTCAGATCAATGGTCTTCTGCATGTGGTCGCCGAGGGCAACTCTTCATGGTCGGTCCTCAGTAAGAGAGATGGAGGCTGAATGAATTCTCTGACACTTCGCTTACTCACTCCTCTGTTTCAAAAACAACCCCCACCCACCCCGTTTCAAACACAAGGAGGGAAGAGAGAGAGACAGAGAGAGAGAGAGAGAGAAATTCCATGCCTATTCTTCTACCCTCTCCAAGCAAGGACCGCCAACTAGGCAACTATTTTTAGCTTCACCACACACTATTTTTAGACCACTACCACTTTTTGAAGCAATTATTAGAAAAAAACGTACATCAAATAAAAGCGAGCGATAGTGGTAGTTGTTTTGGGGGTGGTGCTTTATTTTGACCATCAAACAAACTAGTTTTTATGTGGAAGTGTGAAGGAAATGGAGTGACTTAATGTGGATAAAAATTGTTTTGCCTTGTGCTTTTTGTCTCACCGCCCTTTTCTATGCATTAGAACAAACAATTGTTAATCTGAAAGCTTCAAGTCCAAACTGAAGAGGACAGAGACGGGTGTAAACGGGAAAAGGAGGAGGACAAAGGCACGCCTCTGTTTGTGGAATTCACCACACTATGAACACTGGAGACATGTTTTTTCACATATACAGTATATAATATGGTAGCTTGTTTATTTTTTCACTAACCTTAGAGCTTGTTTGTAACTCTGTGAAAGCTTCCAGAGCCAACTTTACCATTGTTGTTAACACTGAATATAAACTATGAACTGAAGGTAGAGGTGTGAAAAGTTCTTGACAGTTTGACTCTTCAACATGAAATTCTCAACCCTATGTACCAGGGGTCTTCAACGTTTTTTGAGCAGGGTTTCATCCTGCATATATTTTATAAAATTAAGTTGCATATTAAACTGGGCCTACAATAATGTGTAGGGCGGCCTAAAGCCTTCATATATACCTTTTTAATGCATAGAATAATGAGCTATTAAAATAATAATTGGTGGCATGATTTTATAAATCATGTTTTAATGTTGATAATACATGTAGCACAGTGAATCTTTCAGATTAACTGTATGTATCTGTGGATGGCTACCTTAGTGACACCTTACCTATACGCCAGCAAGCCTATCAATGTTTTTTTTTTCACAAAGAGGCTGATTTATATGTGTTGATAATATAGTGGATTCATGTTAAGACATTTTAATAGTTTGGTGCCCCCCCTCTGCTATATACCAACTAGCATAGTTTTTTTGTTTTTTTTAAAGATGTGCTGTGGCATGTGACAAACTGTCATCAGAGTCGTTGTTTTAACAAACTGTGATACTGTTAGCTTTCCAATGTCACAAACTTAATTTTCTTAGTCTGTCAAAGCAGCTTCAGACCTTAATCCTCAGCCCACCAAGAAAAACAAGCCTATCGTGCCTATCTCTCGTCACTAGCAAACACCAAGGCACTGTGATCTCTGTGACAACCAAACCCCTTACCTCCACCCCATGTTGCACCGAGTGTACCCTATCCTAACAACCTCAAAACGACTCCACACAAAATTACTGTGGACAACTGTAAGACAGGAGATATGATATGACTCCCTTATTTCTCTTGGATGCTGAGACATGTCAAAGTCGTACAGGATAAATTAGTGAAGGCATTCAAGCCAGAGTAATTATACAGTATTTGAGAGCCATGAGAAGAAGTCATTCAGTGGGCTGATCAACACAGAAAACTCCTTAAGGCTAATTTTCTCCATGCTGTTTAGAAACCAAACAAGCACATAGAATAGCACACATGCTGGAAAATATTTTCACAAGAGCGAGGCAGAACATGAGCACACTGGCACTTCAGAGAGGGAGATCACATGTCCTGTTGACTTGCGAGAATATTATGAGAAAGCAGAGAAAAAGATGTTTGAATTAATAAAGAAGGAGATTTTTGAGGTAAATCACAGTGAAATCTGCCAAATTAGTACATAGAGTGTGTGGGAAATCATCTTTTGTTTGCCAATTGAAACAAGACATGCAGTGAACTGGTGTGGATAAGCTACATTACTCGTTTTCTTTTTGCCATCTCCAAGACATGCTGGCTTAATTTACTTTTGCTTTAGGTTTCTTCATTTCCACCCCACACCCCCTCAAACTTACCCCTCCCTCCAGTGGACTGTCACTGGGCTGAAATCACACCTGTGCTTCTCACACATCTCGGCACACGGGTGAAACATATGCAGGGTGAAACATGGTGAGGGAGCTTTGCTGAATCTCATTAGCCAAGCGGGTAGTCATTAACAGAATGACCTTTGGAAATAATTACCAGCCTTCCTCCCTCCATCCCTCTTTCCCTCCCTCCTTCTCTTCTCGCACTCATCTATCCCTCTGTCCCTCCCCTTCCCCCTCTCATTCAATAGTTCCTAGGTGAGGACAGAGGGAGAGAAAAGGAGAAAAGAAGGGAGAGAAATGAGTTGATAGGTGGTAAGGCAGGTCCCTGCTGCTGCTGTTTAGGATTACAGGGTGAGCTGAACTTTCAGATTAGGTTAATCTGCTGGAAATGGGATTGGCCAACAGCCTTTCCTCTGGCAGGTAGGCAAGCAGGTCAGCTCAGTACTAAGAGGCATGTGCCATTCCATGTGATACTTGAGCCAACGGTGTGCTGTGCTGGCTGAGGTCATCGCAATGCCGTCAGCTCTGCAGGGTTCGAGCCAATTGTCACCATGTATGTACACGCATACACGCATGCAGAGCGAGCACACACTTACAGGCCAAACACACTTTTTTGTGTGTGCATACAAGCACATAGCTCATACTGTATATGCACATACAGTACACACAAATATTATAGCATCCCTGACTCCTTTCACTTAGGTATATCCAGGCATTAAAGGGATATAGCTCACTCGCTAACCCTTTAGTTGTTTCACAAACCTGTGTTCTTTGTTTCAACAGAGGGGAGAACAAACACATTGTGGAACAGGGATTTGGCACAGCCCAAGTGTGTTTTGGATTTGGGGCCGCTCAATCACAGCAAGAACCAGCCAGCGCCGCTTAGGTTTGGGATTGATTTGAAAACATCGGGAGGGGAAAGAAAGGACTCTTTCATGGGCTTTTGCAATTAACAACCCCCATTCTGGCATAATATATCAGCAATAAGAGCTGAAAGTGATTGTTCTTAAGCAGGAATAAAAAAAGAGAGGAAAAAGGAGAGATAGATCTATTCTCTTGTCATTTCCCAACACGGCTTCCCATTTCTCCTCTAATGCTGTTCGCATGTCCAGGAAACCGGCCTGGCAGACAGCGAGTATAGGAAATCTATCTGCGTGTTTGACTGTTTTATCTGGAGCCAGACTCGGAGTGTACTGTAGACCTGCCAGGACGACACATTTGGATTGCTTGGACATCCAATGATGGGAGGCTCTGCCTCTGTGTTTGCTTTCATCAGCTACGAGAGCCTAGAAGAGCTTACATGTCTCTTTGAACAATTAGTATTAATTAAGTGGACCTCCCCACTTGTTTATGTAACAGCTGATAAAACTGTGTAGGACATATTTCATTACAGTCTCATGGGGGGAGTGTCTGCGAGTTTAGATACCACTGTAACCTGCGTGATAATACATGTGGTCTGGGATTAAATGAAGAATAAAAAAAAAACATGTCCTTAGTTTTTTTCAGATTGCCATTGTTTTTATGTGATTATTATGGGTTTCTGGGTGTCATGCGTTGTGAATGTGACAATAATAAGCCATTTTGATTAGCATTGCTTGATTTGATTTACCACTTGTGCTCTGAAGAGGGTTAGCTTTGGTTACTTGGTATTTTTCTTTCACAGATATTTGTGGAAGTATCATTCCCAGCTGAAACTGTTTTCAAGTGAGTCATCAAGACCTTCTTTTACCATCTCATCTCTTCTCCTCTCTCTCTCTCTCTCTCTCTCTCTCTCTCTCTCTCTCTCTCTCTCTATCTATCTTTCAACACCCCTATTTCAGTCTTTCACATACATACCCACCCATTGACCCATCCATTCCATTCAACCTAATGCAACAAATCTTAGAAATTATATATGTTCAATGAAAAACTGGATACAAAAGGAAAGAAAAAGAGTGAGGGAGAGACAGAAAAAAAGCCCTCCAGCCGCTTGTAAACATGCTGTAGCTAGAGAGGCTGTGCAACGCTCTCAGTGCCGCTCTCTCAACAACGCTAATTATCAACCAAAGACATGCTAATTACATAGAGCTTTATTGCTAATGTAGCAGGCCTCTATGCCAGCCGCCCACACTCTGAGCTCCGCTCCCCTACCTCTGCCTCTCCTCCCACTACACCTTCAGGCACAGCAGCAACAGAGGGAGAGAGATACATGCAGTTTGTGTACTTCTAAAGACAAGAGCTTTCTGCAAATTTTAAATTAAATACACCACATATCAATGTCATGTTTAAGGCCTTATTGTTCCTCTGTGCAGGGGGAACCTAGATTTCATTTACACCCCTAAATCCAGCCCTTCATCTTGTTCCTGACCTCCTCCTCATCATCGTGCCATCGCAACAGGAAGTCTGCTTCGCTCCTGCCTCCCCCCAGACTCAACAACCCACCCACGTTCCTGCAACTGTGACGTAGCCTAGCAGCGGAACACAAGGCTCGGCGGGAGAGATCCAACCCCACCGTTCCCCTTGCTCCCCCTCCCTCACCACACACCCTCCTACCGCCCGTGCTAAAACATGCTAGTGTCAGCCCTGTGGCCAATCCTGTTAGCACGCCACAGCTAAGGCTGAAGGCCTCTTCAGATCGATTTCTCCCGCTGTGAGTTGCTCAGAGTCCTCCAGGGATCACAGTGTAGGTAGTGCTCCAGAGCACACTCCCCCACTAGGCTCTTTAGCGTCTTCCCGACACGGCTGTTTACACGTTAGCCATCCTCTGCTCTCTAATGGAGACACAGTTAAAGAGAGAGCTTCAAAGCAGGGAGCTCTCGTCACAGGCACTTGCTGAAACATGTGACAACTCTCTTCATGGGTTCAGCTGGAGCAGGGTAATACACTGACTATACAGTGGCTGAAGGGCTTGCTGCATCAAGGATATCAGTGCTTACAAGCACACTAGGGATATGAGTGGATGCTAAATGGGTTAATGTAAATGTTATAATGCATAGAGGATTATTTTTTTTTATCCCTTCTGATATACTTGGATACGATTAATTTGCACAAACTGTGGCAACTCATTTGGATTTTTTACAAGACTCAAACTAAGCTTTGGGGACACCACATAGATTTAAACACTGTTACAGATGTTTAATGTTTCAGAGTTGCACATAGTATTATAACTATGACAAAACTGATTTCATGTTTTAAAAAAAAGAATCTAAGCTTACAAAGTTATAGCCTTAGCCACATTAACAATTAAAAAAAAGGAAGGGAATAAAAGCACATACTGCAGTGCAAAAGAGCAAAAGAAAGAATAAGCTGTTATGCTGTGTCTAGTAGGTTTGTTTGTGCTTTTCAATACTGTCCATGATAATGCATCCAGTCCATTCTCTTTGTTTTCAACATTAAGGTTAGCCATATGTTGAGTGCTGTATCCCTTGATGTATCAGCTACATTAACACAATACATATTTTACTGTGACTGGAAATGGTGATGGAACAACAGCAATAATGACAGCAAACCACATTTATGTATGCTATTTTCTTATCTCCAAATACGATATGAAGGAAGAGGTAATTATATAAAGGCTGAGAATAATGTAAGGTGAAATCTCTTCCAAAGACAAAGACATTTGATATCAATGTGTAAATTCAAAAGGTTTGTAGTCAGGTGCAGAGTGCCATCTGGAATAGCAGGACTGTTCCCGGTGGGCCTGTCCACCCGTGGGCGGGCGACAAGCCCAGCAACACCCATATGAAAAGATAAACATGCCTCATGCTGTTTGATTCTGTGTTAGATTGGCCAACCAGCTCCGATAGGTGCGTGCTAAGTGTATACATTCATTACATCTCACTGGGTCCCCACTTTTCCTTTCGGCCCTTTTTAAATCCAGGCTTACAATGGCAGACTATAGTGTTGTGCATGAATTGTGAACCAGTCGATCTAACAAATTAACAGTAACGTAGAAATAAGCGCTGAAAATGTGTAGAAGAAAAATTTAACAATTTAAAACATTGGAAAAAGCAAAAACAAACTGTGAAAAAAAGGCATCAAAAATGATGAAAAAAAAGATTTTTTTTCAAGGTTGACGGGAAGACAACACAAGGGTTAATCATTATTTGTTATTTATTACTATATGAACTGTAAAAAAAAATGATATACCGTATATATAGAAAAAAACTTTAATTTAATGTAATATTGCAGGAATTAAAAAAATTGCATTTAACACAATATAAAAATGATATTGCTTTTAAAGAATTCATGTAACACGCAGACAAAGAATACTGAATATACTGTATGTGGAATTTTCCTCCAGTTGAAAAATGAAAATGTTTACAATATTGTAGGTTGGGTGCGGTATAAGCAGCAAGCCCAGTGTAAGTGTAAATGTGTGTGCGCAAGAGAAAGGGATAAACTCTGCATGAATGCATGCATGTCTGTGTTCGTGGCCCACTGGGTTTGTCAGAGCTACAGTGTGAATGTTGCGTAACAAGTTCATGTTGAGAGCTTAAGGATCCTGGAGGGTGCCAGTGTCATTTCCTGCTTTATCTACCTGCCTACTGGCTGGCCTGACGGCGCTGTTTAACATCGCCTTGAGCCACAATAGCGACGTGTGTCCAAAGCAAGTCAGATCAACATCCTCGTCTATGAGGCACATCAATGGTGACAAGACGGCGAGGGCAGGGACTTGTGGTTACACACCACAGGGGACAGTCTGAAAGGTCCAGATCAATGATAGGCTACCACTTTTGGTTTACAAAGTACACACAACACAAAGAGGCAATATATATATGAACATATTTTTATGAAATAAAGACATAATGTGAGTCCTCAAATACCTTTTTTTTTTTTTTTTTTAAAGTGATTGATATTTGGGGAAGACCGACCAACTATGGGAGCAATTATTTCTTACGTTATGTTAGGTGTGAAGACCAAAAGAAAGAAGTAAGGGTTGCAGAATGAGTCACAAATGCTGTAACCATCTGTCTGCTTCTGCGTTTCTGTGTGTTTGCATGAGTGTGCCTGTGCTCCCGTGCATCTGTGTGCATGTGTGCCGTCTGTGTGTTCTTGTAACTTACCTCCACAATATCAGAGTTGGTCCTGCTCTCATGGGGCTCGTTGTACTCGGTGTATTTAAGCAGGACCTTGTCCATGTCTGTGCTGGCATACTGGAACAGCTTGTTGGTGCTATTGAAGATGATCAGGGCAATCTCACAGTCACACAGCACACTGAGCTCATACGCCTTCTTCATCAGGCCAAACTTTCGCTTTGTAAATGTCACCTAAAAGAAGGAGATAAAAACAATATTCACAGTGAGGCATTAAAGATTTATGTTTACACATACAGGGTCACTGAACTGAATCTGGATCACCTATAATCAAATCAGTATTCTTTTCTGACTTGTCATCATTTAATTATAGAAAAAAAAGTCCCCCACCCTTGACGTATTTACTCTGTAATGAGGGAATAAATAGGAATTGGACATAACAACATCTTCTCTTTAAAATGAGTAATTCTCAGCAAAACTGAATTAAAGGAAAGTGAAGTCTGCTGATGGTTCAACACCCCCTGACTGTAACAGTCCATCCACTATACCAGGAAAAAGAAGAAAAAAAGAAAGAAGCTGGGCTCGTATTTAAGGAACTGAAAATAATCTGTCTCAGACAGATAACAGTAAGATCAGAAGATCAGTTATTGCTTGTACATCAAAGCGGTTTATCATGGAACATATGTCACGTTAAATCATCCCTTTCATATAGCACGACTGTGCTCGCTCTTTCACTCCCACTTTTACACAAAATAAATACACATACATATAACTGTTTAAATCTGAAAAAGTAGCTGAGGCATACTATTTTCTCACTGTGAATTCAACACACATTGTTCAGTTGTTTTGTTGCCCAATTAACCGCCTCTCATAGCAAATAACAACCCATTGATATAAATAACGGATGGGTTCCCTGACGGTGCTTGAAGCTATTTGTGAGTGCTCAAATAATGACAATGCACTCAACTTAAACCACATAAATACTCTTCTCAAATGGGAGAAGAGCATTTTTCTCTTTCTTTCTCTTGGTACGTGTAAGTGCATGTTTGTGCGTGTGTGTGTGTGTGTGTGTGTGTGTGTGTGTGTGTGTGTGTGTGTGTGTGTGTGTGTGTGTATATGTGTGTGTGTGTGTGTGTGTGTGTGTGTGTGTGTGTGTGTGTGTGTGTGTGCACACGCGTGTGCATGTGTGCGTGCATGTGTGTGTGTGAGGCCCAAGTCTGGTACCTTTAATAACACACGGACACAAGTACCCACACTGTCAAAATAGAACAGCCTCTATTCCTCTATTGTTTGGATCAAAACTAGAGCAGTGAAAGTGAGTTAATTCCAGTGAGCTGCACCTGGTTTCTTTTCCAAGCCATGTGTGCACGCTTTTTGGCTGTATGGGAAAACGAGAAAATGTGCAACTGCCAGCTTCCTTCTCTAAGCAACACTGCTTTTTTGTATTGAGCTTTCTTTGATTTCCTTCTGTGACCGTGTATTATTTACATTGGAGATCTGTATTGACAAAGCTTTTTTTTACAGAGAGGAAATACTGCCAGGACTGTGCCCAGCTGGTAGCTAATGATCTCAGTTTGTTGATTAACTGCATGTTTGTCTATTCTCTTCTGACACTTAAGTGGGCCAAAAAACACAGAATAAATACCTCCCAACACTCAGTTAAACATGCTCTGAATACGATTATAAAGGCTATAAAAACCTTTATAAAGAAAGCCTTTAAAGGAGGATCTCTGTGTGTGGTAGATCAGGGTAATGCATGAATAGATTTGCGGCATAAATCTGTAATGCATTGCCCTTCACGTTTTCTCTTTACAACTTCGAGGTCTGAAAGAAGAGATAGGGTTGAATGGATATTGATAGATGGTTTTGGATTTCTTGAAATCATATCGCCCAGGATGCACCAGAGAAACTGAATATCAAACTATCCCTCACCTTCACCCTGTCTTTCTCCCTGTCTCCCTCTCCACTCCATTGAGTGGGTAAAACCTCGTATGAACTGCCTTATCCTGGACCAGCTTCCCCCCGTTAAAGTTTTCCAGTGATGTCATCTCGTCACGCTGAGCTATGTGTCAGACAGCAGAGGCTGAAACCAGAGACACGGACGACATTCTAACTCCTTTACAAACCGGTGTGTGCAATTTCAGGTTAGCTCGGCACAAACACGCATCTGATTCACTGACGACATCAGAAGGAAAAGCTCCCCTGGGCTCTAAATACCATGCTGACATTTACACAGTCATACTGTAATGTGAAAAAAAAATAAGCCTCATTCTTAACGCCGTAAGATCAAAAGGCAATTTTGTGACAATAAGATTAATTGTCATTTCCAGCCTACTCTGAGCTGTACCATCCAACACATAAACTAAAGGGGTCTGCCACCCTTACAACCGCAGAGCTACAGTACAAAACGTACATGAGTGAGTGAATAAGATGACAGGACTGTAGGACATAAGGTCAAAGCATACTATTCACGAACAGGACATGTAGAGTGTTGTCTTCCCCTGGTGTTTTGACGCAAGGGGCACCGGGCCAAACGCAGGACACAGCTAGCTGCCGGCCCAGCTCCGTTATCACCCACTCGCTCAGTCACACACACTCTGCTGGGGCCATTCATGTTTCAAAAGGTGGCACGTGGCGTACACAGTGGGCCGGGTGTGAGTCCCAGAGGTCCAGAGCTGCTAGTCTCAAAGAGGAGGTCCACATGCTGGCTTGGATCGCTCACATATTAGTGGACCACTCGCAAACATCAGCCCAACCACGCACACAAACAAACACAGCAGTGTTTGTTTTAAGTTTTACTTTGCTGCTTCTCATTTCGACATGTTAAAAAAATGAAAAGCAGAATCCAGTCAAAATTGTCTTGAGCCTCAAAGTTTAAATGAGGAACTGAGCATGCATTTCCCACATATAATAAATCACACATAGACTTACTTTAACACCACCATATGAAGAGAATGAGTGTGATTATGAAAAGCCTCAACTGACCAAACAATAACACCTCCATAAATATCGCACCACACCCACACATCTCAATCTGACACGTACAACCTGCTACCTCCAAATCACATATATTACTCACATATAACGCTATGCACACACATCGATAAATACCATAGACTGAATAAAATAGATAAATACACAGGCATATATGCAGCGCAAGCTTGCTTGAACACGTTTGAAAAGACGGTTGGCTTGCACATACATGCTGTCTTGATGCTAAATACTGCTGCAAAACATCATGTGGGATGTGCTACTTTGTGCTGTACCTCAGCTATGCAATTTTTTTCATGAGGTAACTCTGTCGTGACTTCATGGCCTCACATGATGCCTTCATGTGACCCTTTCAGCCCATCAACATTCAAGCTGGTGTTGTCACCACTGGCCTTTCCTGTGCCCACACATCAGCTGTAAACTAGTGTGCTGGACTCTTCACTCTGAGTGGGTAAAAACAGATGCTATGAATGGCAAACACCTGATCTACAAACCTTTACAGATATCTGACAGTGAAAAACCCTGGATGCTTTCTCAGCAGAAAAATGCTAATGACTGAAAAAGTGAGAAAGTTGTCCATTCCTGATAAGGTTATAGTCTATGCTCATGAAATAATGAAATATTATGAAAATAAAGTTATTTTGTAAGAAGCACAGCAAATGGAAGACCATTACAAGTTTTTTCTATGTGCAGCATTGTGTTATTATGTTATTTAAATGTATACGTTTATTGATGAAATTATAAGCACCTATAATTTTGAGGTGTATAGCCTCTGGACAAAGTTGGGCAATACATTTTTCTTTTACTAAATTTCTCTGCCCACAAAAAACAACATTGTAAACCACCTGTATGTCAGTGTGGGTGTAATTTTGTTTCCTTGGTCGGTGCGTGCTGTTAGATACACTATGTTAATAACAGAGAGCATGACGTTATTGCATATTTGCAGCAACTGCGTACTGGTAAGAAAGACCAGTATAAGTGTGTGAGTGTAAACCAGACTTTGTCTTTTCACAGGAAAATTGGTAACCAGGGTGTGAAACCTATCTTTACACGCAAACGCAAACACAAACACACACACACACACACACACACACACAAACATTTTGTGGACCATTTTTGGCATTCATTGAGGTAATGACTAAATCATGGCATGATGGACACTTAACTTTCAAACTGTCAGTGTATGATGGCTAGTCTGTGCGTTGTTGTCAAGTGGTTACAGGCTAACATTTTCAACCTAACCCATTCTTTATGTAAAAAGATGAATACATGTTTAACACTATGCATTCTGGCTCTGCTTCTACAGTAGAAACATCATTAGGTAGGTTAGGTCTGAATATCTCAAAGTGTGATTACTCAGTTATGGAAAAGCTTGTGGCCACAATAAGAGATAGCACAACCTTTTCCATTAAAATTTGGGATCCTTTCTTAAACTCTGTGAAAGAGACCAAAACACCCCCACACTCCCATCATATCTACTAATAGTGTATACACAAATACCTACTTATACTTGCTGTTATATAGTATAACTCTCAATTACTTTGGTACATAATAAACACTCACTCATTGGCATTGCATTGTGTACATCCTCAGTGAGACACAAGCCTTATTCGTTTACCCTTAGCCTCCTCCACAACCCCATCCCAAGAGAGATTCAGACACATGCACACACAAATGCATTCAGACACACACCCTGTAAACACCTAAACGTGTTATCATCACATCCCCTTTCAGAGCATATCCCTCTCTTTCATACATTTTCATTCAACCTGTTTATTTTTGCTTGTTTGTTTCTTCTTTTCATTCTTCATATGTGTGCTTAAATGTAATTATAAATATGATATAACTGGTAAATGACCAATACAAATTGTTTCATAAAAATGAAATAATTAGTTCTGCTCGGCACAATTGACCTGTCACGTTTCCTCTAGCGAAAAAAGAAAAGAAAAAACGCCCAGGATAAACAGAGGAATGAAAAGAAAGGATGGATAGTGGCGGATTCTCTGCCACATGGGTGAGAGGGGAGAGAGTAAGAGGGGAGGGTGGAGGAGGGAGAAGAGAGGGGGCGGACGCACAGGAAGCACATTTGTATGCATTTCCTCTCATAACAGGAAGAGGCCAGTGGCTTCCCCTTCACAATGGCTTCGCTTCTGCTTCCCACCTCCTGCCTGCTTCCCTGGGGGAGGAGGAGGAGGAAGAGGAGGAGTAGTGGAGAGACAGGCACCAAAAACTGCGTTAGCAAACCAAACATGGCCAGGCGGACACACACACACACACACACACACACACACGCAGGCACAAACACACATAGATGTCAGTCAGCTATGGAGCAGCATGATTTGTCTTGAGACAAACACTTATCCCATTGTCAGGGGCCAAGCAGGAAGACACGGGCTTACGCAAAAGGAATAAGAGGAGCCCAAGACCTGGACCTGAACTCTGCCTCACAGCCAAAGAAGCTGTTAAGAGGGGCATTACGACAAAAGAGGCTTTGTCCCACCTCTAATATATGCTATGCTCTTCTCTCTCCTCAAAACCCCACTCATCATCCTTTTTCAGTGTGCCTTCATTATACCATAGGAACAGGAGGCAGCAGACTCCAAACATTTCTTCATTCAGTGTCTGAATCGAAAGTGTCCACTTTGAGTATTAAAAGCTAACCTGTGGAACTGATTGAGTGGTGTCTTAATGATGATGATTTTAGTTTTAGGTGTCTTGAAATGCATGCCAGTTTAGATTGTTCTTCTTACCAGAACTCTTAATTACATTTCAGGACAGCACTGTAATGGCTGCCTAGGCTCCTTCTCTGTATGCTCCTGTTTATGCTGAAAAACCGCAACTGGAAAGGATATGCCCACTAACAAAAAAAAAAATGTGGATGTTACATTGCAAGGCCCAAGTTAGTGGCCGGAATGACAAAAATAACTTTGTTGTCATTCATTTGCGGTGGATACACTTTTTTCATGGCACCAAGGCTGAAACTGTATACTTAAGGCACATCGTTTTCACTTTCCACCAATTTTCATGAAAAAACACAAGCCAAATGAATTAAGCTGATTTTCAAACGGATTGTAGGTCCCCACACATCTAATTGTTTTAGTGATTTCTGCTCCAGGAGGACCCTATTAACCCCAGTTTGTATTAAATGAAGTCTTCTTATGACAAGCACAGGTCAGAATTAGCTTCTAGTAGTAAAAAGGAAAGAGAAATATGAAGAGAAGATGTAAATGTGCTGCAGATTATGAGTCAGTCCCTCAAAGTCATTTTTTACACATTGTTAATGGCCAGTCTGCCATTCATAAAATGTCACTATTTTTTAATATTCAAAATACACCCTGATATATAAACAACTTTTATTTTGAAAAACATAACATAATGAGCACTAATAGCAGACAAAGTAAATGAAACGAGAAGAAGCTAGACAAACCATCAAGACCTTCTAGTGAGTGAAAAGTAGTGAGGTGAGGTGAGAGAGCAAAATGAACCATGTGAAAAACATGTGAACGAGAAACAAATCAGGGCATATGTTGAGAAGGCAAAAGAGAATAAAAATACAGCAGAGAGAAGGAAAGAGCTTAGTGAGCCCTTTTCAGGTGAGGTCTCCATGCGCTGAATGACATAGAGGAGTGCCACTCGCTGTTGTAAAAGAAGAAGATGGTAGAAGGTGGGAAACAGGGAATTAGAGGAGGGGTGCAGGGGTGAGGAGCTACCCTGTGGGCCTCATTATTTTCCTGCTGTTAATTTCACTCGCACATTTTCTCACCCCAGTGCTGTTGATTGGAGAGAAGAATGCTTTGTCGTAGAAACAAAAAGGCCCCTTATGTTAGCTACAGCGCTGCAGTTAACATGGTGAAAGAGAAGAGAAGCGGCATATGCAGGAAGACATAAATAAAAACATATTTTTTTATCTCAGCCAAGTATGTGTTAGTGTGACTGTTGTTTGTGGGAGCTGGGAGATCCTGTTGTTTTACTTCCTGTCACTGATGACCTGATCCATGTTTAACCTTTGGCCCTGGGTCCCTTCCCCCTTGGAAACCACATGTCCCACACAAACACACACACACACACACACACACACACACACACACACACACACACAATTTTGCACAAACAAGTCATCCTAAATTAAGCCCACTGAGTGTACTGGCTGGAGAGGTAACACTAATTAGAGCCAATTGCAGCAAATTAGTCGATCCCCAAGCCCGACTCCAGAGAGATAGATGCGTTTTAGATGTGTACATGTGTTTACAAGCATGCATTTGTCTATGCTGTATTAACAAGAAACCAAATACACTATCTAAGTATGTGCCTGAGTGTATAATCTGCTACGTCTCAAGTCTATGCCAGTGTGTGTGTGCACTCACACACACACACACTCACCTGTGCATGCATCTTGTAGGTGTGTTTGCGCCTATCTGTGGGTGTATGTGTGTGCTAGCTGGGGCAAGAGAGTCTGCTCTCTGTGTGCAGCCCATGAGTTTATGGCACAGGGGGCTCTTTCATGTGCCCGAGGCTGGGAGAGGGTCTGAGTGGTCGGGGGGCTGGGAGCCAGGGCTAACACACTGCTGCCCACTGTCCAGAGCTCCGGGCAGCCAGTCAACGCCAGGGAGGCCTGGCCCTTCTGCCCCTGCTCTGGGGAAGTGTTTCGGGGCCTGGGGGTGGCAGCCCAAAGTGGCCGCCCAGAGAGAGCCAGGCCCTGTGCCCACCATGATACTGCTGCTGCAGGGAGGGCAAGTGTGGGCCCTGTAGGTGGCAAGGTAGCGTTGACAGCCACACAGAGTGGTGCCTCTCCAAAGAGGACTGCATGCAGTGTGTATGTAGACATGTAACAATTCAGGGTAAATGTTATAATATTGCTATTTTGGAATGAAACAGGAATTGTACCATATTCTATTTTATACAACTTTTTTTTTAAACAATCTATTTTATAAAACTTTAAATAACTATTACTATAGACTTAATATGTTTTACAACTCATACAACAAGGCCACAGAAGAGCTTTATAAAGAAGCAAAACTGTAAGCATAAAACAGTAAAAGTATGTAAAGAATGTCAGGTTGAAGTCAACGCTATATAAATTCCTCTGGTGTTTATTTGGCATGGGCTCTGGGATATTTCCTCAAAAAGGAAGTGAAAATATGCAAAGCCAAAGCTTCCGTTTTTCTTTTTTTTTTTCTTTTAAGAAGAAAATTTAAGTTTCTGGTTCTGTCTCTGTCTTGTGATGTTCGCCTCTACAAAATGTGGTGATGTCATTCATTTAGGCCGCAGGTTGAATGACACTGAATGGCATGCTCTGCGTGCATGCAGGGTTTTCCACATGACTGGATGACATCATATCAGCAGGAATTTCGATTCGACTAAAACAAACAACTAAAAAGGTAATCTATCATATCAGAGATCAAAACAACAAAATCCAGTGACATATTGATTTTTCTTTCCCTGAACCCTTTCCCTCTCCTCTCCTGTTCTTTCCTCCCTCCTTTCTCTGTAAGTAAAGCCCGGATATCTCAGGCATCGATTCCCCTCAGGTGTCCTTCCTGCCTCCCTTTCCCTCCTTATCCGCAGGAGCCGGAGTGCCTGGTGCAACTGGCATGCCCAGTCTAAGGTGGGATGAGAGAGAAGGGCTGAGATAACAGTAAGGAGGAAGTGAGGGTGCTGCAGCAACATGATAGCTTTAGTCCTCATCTGAAACTCTGTGACCTCCTCCTTGCTCTTGTCTCTGTCTCTTTGTCTGCCTGTCTCTCTTTCAATAACACATACATAAATCCGTATGCAGAACACATTGGTGTGTACTGTCACACACTGTCGGTGTCCTGTTTATTACATTTTTCTTCTATGTATCTTTCTTACTTATCTTCTTTTCGTGCGGGACCCTGTTTTCGAGATGAGCACGCTGTGTATCACAGAAAGTAACATCATGATTACCAGAAGTTTCTTCTTATCTCAGGTACACTCACAGCCTCACTCCCTTTAAATATTGTTCTTGTATTCTATCCTATTATTATTTCATGTATATTGTATGTATGTATGTATATTGTATCCTATTATTTCATGTATATTGTATCCTAGTATTTTATGTATATTCTGTGCTGTGTGACTGATATTTTGCTGTTGTAACACTGTAATTTCCCATTTTTTGGATCAATAAATATCTATCTATCTATCTATCTATCTATCTCCCCTCTCACTATTGTCTTGTTACTTGCAATCACAGACATTGAGAACAGTCATGACAGGGGTCGCAATCTGCTTCAATTACTCCTGCATCAATTGCTTGAGCCTTTTTATGTCACTTTACTCTGGCTGCAAGTGAATGTGTTTGATAAAGCACACTGTGAGAAACTGTTGTGGACTATTCTTGTGGCTGTCAGGTGATAAAGACGAGGCAAAAGCGATGAAGCGGGTCTGTGTTCAGACAAGGTGTGTGTGCCTGCGTGCGTGTTTGACCTGTGATCCAGGGGCCACGTTAGCAGCGTATGGATCCAATTGGGCTGCCAGGAAGCTGACAAAGTGTCAGTGGTCAGTCGTGCCACAGGAAGTGATCAATTGTGAGCCTCGAGGGCAGTGAGAGAGCTCTGTCTCTATCTATTTCCTGCCACAGACTGTAGTGTCTGCTTGAATCTTGCTGTCCACAATTTATTATGTCTCTCAAGTAATGCCAGCTGTTGTTAAAAAGTGTCTTGCAAGAATTCCATTGTTGCAAACAAGGTTTGGTATATGACCAGTATGTCTTTTTTTGAAATGACTCTGTACAGTATCACTGGTTTAAAAATGTATCTCTTGTGCTATGCAGAGGAAAGCTACAGCAGTCCTACTGTTACTGATTTAGCTCAATAAAAATACAGTTTCAGTGTTTATCTCCCAGGCCCACTTCAACGTGTCACTATAGACCATCCCATCTCTGTTTGGTTGTTTGTTTATGTTTTCTCCCACCCTGACTCTCCGGTGCTACCACCCTCTTCCTGGTAATATTCCACTGCCAGTGAGCTAAACTGGGTGGCATGGTGTGAGAGGTTGGGTGTGTGAAGGGTGCTACAGTTGTGTGTAGGCTAAAGCCCTCAGTGCAGGCAGTGATATGCAGAATAGTTTTTGATAATTACAAATGTTCTCATGCAAATCCCTTTTTGGAAAACGCCTGGTGCTCTCACGCTGGTGTGTTAGATTGAGGGGAAACAAACCTGCCATTATAACCCAATGGAACTCTTCCACCCAAAGCAATAACTGTGCTATCCCTGCTTACACTTATCTGCCGCCCAGTTCACATATTGCCCAGACTCCCAGAAGATGTTCATTGTTAAGGGCTATGTGGGGTGTAGGGTGTTTCTCCTTCCTCCATCCTCCACCCCTCCTCTCCCCCACCCTCATACTCATCCATCCTCCCATCCCCCAGGGACTTACCTGTCTGTTGCGTTCATCCATAATCCGCGTGATCTGAATCTTTTTCCTCCCCATCGTCCCCGTCTCTTTCTTTCTCTCCTCTTTCTAAAGAACTTTATGCTTTCTTTTCTCTCCTTTCTTCTGCTCTCTCTTCACTCTTCTGTTCTTCCTTTATCTGTCTTTTTTCTGCTTTCTATTTGTTCCAATCAACTCAAAGACTCCAGCATCTGTACCTGCAAGAAAGAAATGGGGAGGGGGAGGAGAGGAGAGGATAAGCATTAAATGAAATGAAATATGGTAAAATACTGAGAGAAAAAATAATAAAAGTGGCATCATGGCAGCCACAAGGGAGGGTGAAGAAAGACAAAGAATCTGTCAACAATGTTGTGAGAACCGCTATGTTTTTCACTGTCGATATCATGCAAATCAGTTTTTGCATTTTTTCCCAGGCACCGACTATGAGAGTAGACAGCGCTGTCAGGATCTCGCTTCGTTCACAGAGAGTTTGACAGTGTTTTGGAAGTGCCGCTAACTTAAACGCTCTAATCACCAACACTGTAACATTACCTCCAGACTGAGAAATACATTTTGTTTCTTCCCACGAACTGCACTGTATTGACAGTGGAACTGCCACACACAGCTTTTTCTACTCTATCTGCAGCTCTTCTCCAAAATGGCAGACATGAGGCGCAGGATAGAATACAGATGTAAAACCGAGCTCACTCTTGCCAGATTCTGGCAAAACAAAGCCCAAAAAACAAAAGAAGGAAAGAACAAAACGTGCCAAGAGTGATCTTTTGAAACACGGAGAAAGGACGTTTCATAGAGACAGAAATCAAACAAAATTCCGACATGAACTTAATCCATCTGGAGACATTGCATGTCAATGACAGCATCAGAATAAATGCACTTGTGCGTTTGCTAGTGTGTGTACCCGTGTTCGAGGAGTGGAGGCCGGCAGCTGATGAGCTGGACAGCATGTGCGAAGAAAAGAGCTGCGCTCCAAAAAGTTTGCGTGAGTGAGTGACTGTGTGTGTGTGTGCGTGTGTGTGTGTGTGTGTGTGTGTGTGTGTGTGTGTGTGAGTTCTTGTGTGAGCTTGGCTAAACCAGAGCTCCAGTGCATCTCTCCAGAGTGCTAAAGTAGGCCAACCCAATCTATCTCAGGGAGGAGCAGAAGAACTGTTGTTGTGTTTTCTTTTGACAGTAGAGGTGATAACGTCCCTCGTTATGCAAATGAGCATCCCATTATTTAAGCTCAGTGCAATGCAGGGGAGCTGTCAGCGCCGTCACATAAAAAAAAAATAATCCTCCATCTACCCTGCCTTTTTTCTCTACTTTCCTCTTCTTCTCTCTTCTCTCCTTTCTGAACCAGATTTCCGGCACCTGGCAGCACAAGCATGATACATTGATGTGGAAGACGACACTGCTTCACCAAAAGACATGTCAGTCTCAGTCTCTCTCTCGATCACTCTCTCTTCTCTCATACACCCTTGCTCTTTTCCTCACTCTCTCATATTCTCTCCTTTGCACACTCCCGCACACATACATGCACACTCCCACACACATACATTGTACATTGTAATGCACTTCCTTTCCCCTTCTTTCCTTTTTTATCTTCCCCTAACCTGAATCCATGTATTTATTGAGTAACATGCATGAGAAAGCACAAGAAAGCTCTAAACCCCTGAGGTGAGCGCAGCACATTGCGATGCACTTGACCTCTTTGTGCTAGAGAGTAGGACATTGATAATGAAAGTACGTAATAGGGACATCCAGGGATACTGTGTCTCTTGTAGTGACAGACGGAGGCCTGTAGCAGTACAGTACAAAACTGTAGATCTTTTTATGTGCAACAGAAAACACAGGCTGTGTACTAACTCGTTGGTTCTTTCAAAATCTCGGGGACATCAGTGTTTAGTTTAGTTAGGGCTGACACTATTGTGATGATGTGTGCCTTCGGAGTCAATATGCATAACACAGATTTAGTAAATATATTACATTTTTAAGGAATAACATCACATTGGTTATTGTGTATACTGTAAGATTATCTGCCAAAAACCTCCATCACACAAAAATGGAAAACAAAATGAGACAATACAATATGAACAATGATGAAATACATGACAAAAAAACTTCCTGAGTTGATGGTTTAGAATACGCCCACCTATGGAAGAAATGAGATACAAACATAAAAAACGCATCATTTGGCAGTTGGGACAACAGCCGGACTGCACCATCATAATAATAACTAAATAATCTAAAATAACTCTGTGGCAGCTCTGAAGAGGCTATCCAAAACATTTTAGCATTGCTCTGCGCAAACACACCCATCCATAGACAGAAAAACAAAGAGCTGCCCTCTGGAAGAAAACAAAGAAGGATGTTGTCAGACAAACTAGGATTACAAGCCAACACTAAGGCGCTTGGCACAAGACAGCCAGACAAGGATATCAATCAAGCCGGCGTACTTCAATCACAGGCTGACAGCATCCTCCCCTCCCAGTCTTTGTGCTCAACACTACTCAGAGGCGTTACCTCTGTGATCCCTGCCTCCTGGCCTCCACCTCCTCCTCGATCCTTCCACAGCCCACTGAGCAGAGCTGAACCTCTCAATGTCAACAACCGCTGGGGCAGCACCTTAGGCCTTACATAACATTGACACTAAGACTAAGCCCGTGTCCTGGACATTTAATCCCTGCTTTTGGCTCCCAGCATCAGCCAACGCTCCCTGAGGTGAGGCTCTGCTGTCGCTTAGCCCCGTGTCGGCGCCTCCCCGCCTCAGCCACCCCCTCCTTCTTCATCCTATCTTCACTCTTGCCTCCTCTACCTCCTCCTACACAACGAGGCAAGTTCCCTCCCCCCCCACCTCCCCCCCCCACCCCACACACTTTTCCTCACACCCGCCCCCGTCCCATATGAGTGCCAGGCAGCTTCTGGATAAGATTTGAGTGCCCACCTCCTTATCGGGCTGCCTTCCCTCTCCTTCCATTGTGGTGGATAGAGCATCAGTTAATTTAACAGATTACCACTGAATTATTCAATCCAATTTAGCATTATGATGCCAAGAAGGCGAAATGTAGGGAAATGCAAGAAACAAGCACTGCTTAGTGAACACGGTCAAGAGGCACAGGGCAGTAATCCCCAGGAGAAATTTTTCGCATGGGACTGACAATGACACCTCACCTCGAGAGGGCAGATAGGGTGAGAAAGAAACAAGACACACAGAGCGAGACAGAAGAAAGAACTAACAAGCTTGTGCACATTAAGTCAATTTACTAATCCCAAAGTAAGGCGTAGGGGAAGAGGGAATGAGCTGTGGAAAAAGAAGAATACACAAGAGTTTCTTTATCTCCTCTGTGGAGTCTGACTAATGGTATGCTTGCATTCACACTAGACCGGTAACTATAAGGAGGCTGGAGCGAGCGACTGCTAGGGTCAGAGGGCATGCTGGCACCAAGCAGACAGAAGGACAACGGCTGCTCCTCTGCTGGTTTTATACGCTGGGTCCAAACTCTCTGTGCTTTGAGTTTGAGAGGTGACAGTGAAAGAGAAGGAGAGTAGAGAGAGGAAAACAGAGAAATTGGGAGAAGAGAGGGAAATGGAGTAAAACATAAAAAAGGATCTTTTGAACAGGCACCAGGCCTCTCCAGGGGGAGGGGAAGCTGTACCCACGACCCTCCCATCTGTTAAGCAGACGGACGGAGAGAGAGAGAGAGAGAGAGGGAGAGAGAGAGAGGGATGAAGGTTGGGGGAGGATGGGAGAGATGGAGAGGGAGCAGCGATTCAGCACATAGATCTAATGAGCATTCTCTCTCTCTCTCTGAGTCTCACAAGTGGAGCTGAGAGGACGATGAGAACATATACACTCAGTGCACCACAAGGCTTGATTCTAGGTCGCCTCTCTCCCAAGTGTTTAGTCACTAAAAACTAATATACAGCACATGGCGCTTTTTCACATTCTAATAGACGGTCTGTAGGGTGCTTGTTAATGTGCCTTTGTTATTGAGGACAGACACTGAAGACGACTCCTTTGAATCAAGGGGAGCGACAAAAAGAAGAACTTTACCTTGACTCATGATCGGGACCAATTTGTCACTTTGAAAGACAGCTGCAGTTTTGCTTGTGAATTAAGAGAATTTAGAAGCAATTAACATGAACCCAAGTTTTGAGAATTGAATTGTGAGGAAACGTTCAAGTGAAACTGGCAAAACTGGCACTCCTGTAAATGAGGCGTGAAGAATTTTGCTGATGCCGATTTTCTCGAATCCTAATTCTACATGTTATAGCAAATTGGGGAAGGTGATTTATCATGACAGGATTGGCGATGTTTTTCCAAGAAACCCCACCTCCGCAGTACAGCCTCGGCTCATGGTACATCTGCTACACATTTGGTAATAGCATGTGTCCTGAAAAAAATAAAAAAAAAAATATATATATATATATATATATATAACGCCAGTATCCCCTATCCTCCTAGGAAATGTGGTTGTGAGGATTTGAAATAACATATTACACTGCAGTAAGTAAACCTTTTAGGAGGTGTATGGTACATTAAATAAACGCTCTCTCTTTTTTAAATAAACTCCCATTTCCTTGAAGAGGAGGAGGAAAAAAAGCGCTTTAATATGGTTTTCCAAATACAATCTGAATGTCAGTACACACTCACAGTGCTCCATTTTTACATGAGCATTTCTGTCATTTTTTCCTCGAGAACATTCACATTTTTTTTTTCTTCAGATGTGTAGATTTTTGGAGGTTTCTCCTTTGTGTTTTTGATATAGCAATATATGTGTGTGCCGGTATAAATGTGGATGTGTTTGTGAGCACATTTATGTGTGTTTGTGCTTTATTTGGAAATAGTGGTACACAGCACTTTATCTCTTGTCAGGATGGATGGAGATGTACCAGCAGAAATGAGAGGAGGGGAAGGATCAAGCAAAGGAGCGAGTCGATGGCCAGGCAGGATGGGAACAGAAAAATGTGTATCAGGTCTCATTGTGCCTCTAATGTCATTACAGGCAGTGACTCCTCTATGTGGCACGCTGCACTCCCCATCTGTCAGAGCGAGATAGGCAGGGTGACGAATGGCTATCACTGCTACTTCCCTCAGCCCCCACCACCCCCACCCTAATGTCTGTATCTTTTTTGAGTGCTGAGGGAGAAGAGTGACCTAAACCTGGGCGGTAGCCCACGCGTAGGTGGGCCTCTATGGCTCCGAATCTCGGCAGATATTAGGGCTAATTTAACATGTTAGCAGCTAAGGAGATTAGCAAAATGTACATCTGGGGATTAGAGTGATAGTGGTGGATCATCTTATAATGTGTTCATCTCTTTTTATTTTCCCAGTGAGCGCTCTAGCTAAACTTGAATTTGAGAGGCTGTAGTGTGTGTGTGTGTGTGTGTGTGTGTGTGTGTGTGTGTGTGTGTGTTCCCATATGTGTGTTGGAGGATATGTCTTCACCTGTCTCTCTCTATTAGCTCATCATTTAGTTGGATCATTAGTGAGACAGAGTCGATTTTACATGTATTCTATTTTCAATTTCTATGTGCCTTAGAACTGAGACACCTGTCTATTGATGAGGAGGAAAGTGAGCCAACAGTCTGTGGTTGGCACAAGTTTTATACACTCTGTCAAGCACTCATAAGTGTGATTGACATTATGGAACAAATGATATTGTTATAAGATGAGCTCTAAATTTATGGCCAACAACAGTTCAACCAATTTCCCAACTTAAAACTTTATACTTCAACTTTAAACTTAATTGATTTTCATACTAATGAGACTCTGACAGATTCCTTTCTTATCCTTCAATCCAACAAGCTCTGCCCTGGGGTCTTGGAGGACAGAAAGACAGGAAACACACACACACAGAAACACACACACACACACACACACACACACACACACACACACACACACACACACACACACACACACATATAGACAGCTCAGCGGAAGGATGTGACTTCAGCAGGCACAGACAATCAAAGGTGCCAAAGGTGCTTCCTTCCCTGAATCATTCTGTTCAGAAAGCAGAAATTGGGAATCAAAATACAATCGGCAACAGCAGATGATGAGTGCATATAAACAAAAGCAATACACTTTTGCTATATATATATATATATATATATATATATATATATATATATATATATATATATATATATATATATATATATATATATATAATGCAAGTATATGGCCACATTAAGCAGAAACGACATTTAGGTATCTCTAAGTAAGGCCTAAAGTATTTTTCATATTCAGAAAGCATATTGCATAAGCATATAAGCATATTCTCTTCTCTCTTTATAAATCATGCCTAGGTATAATTAAATTACACTTAACATAGAAACCTAAACTTTTTCAATAAGGCAAAAGAACATATTGTGAAAAAACTGACTGGGAAACTGGGTTGAAAAATGTAGTATAGTAAGTAAGTAAGTATAAAACGTAAATAAATATTCTGCCTAATTATAAATATATTAACTTTTGAGTAAATGTAAGATATTGAACTTTATGAGATCAAAATTATTTGTTAACAAAAGTATTTTCATACTTTTTACTACCAATTAATTTAGCGCCATCGCTGCATCTTTCCAAAAACTAATACAGCGTCTTCATTGACAGAGAATCTTTAAAATGCATAAGAAATAGATGTACTAATATAAGAAAGATTATGCGACTGCAATTACTTATGATGTGTCAGCTTCTCATGTAAAATGCAATGTAAAGTTTTAAAAAATTTCAAAAGGTATATGTAGATAAAGTATATTTGATATTTGATTGTGAATTCAAACAGTCCAACAGCTTTATTCAATGTAGTTGTTCAACATTTGAGTTTTTGTATATTCCCTCACTTAGCCTCTGTGGTACTTCGTTGTGTGCCCAAAAACAATTATCTTTTTTCTACCAAAGGTTCTGTCTGAATGCAGCTGTATTTTCACAGAAAAAAGTATTGCCTATTTCATGTCCTGTTGCTAATGTAAAACACGTTCTGTTAAATTGTATATGATTAATTTAGCTATGCATTTTTAGATTTAGACATATTGTTAATGAAGAGTTTTGACAACTGTAGGGTGATAGTATAAGGTAGTGATTAGCGGGTAGAAACAGAAGTAGAGGAGTACACAGCCCTGCCCTTTGTGTGGGCAGCTGCACGTCTCACTCAGCACCAGCAAACAGGGGCCTTGGGCCATCAGAGCCCCAATGGAGGCAGGTAACCATCCTTCAGAGCCACTACGGAGACAGGTGAGAGCCGTCTTTCCATAGCCCATTGCTGACATCCCCAAGGACAAAATAACTTGACACAATGTGTCAACCCCCCTCTTTGAAAGGAGGCCAAGGGCTGTAAAGCTGCAGCTGCTGGGCCAAAGGCAGACGAGCAAGAGGGCACACGTGAAAGCCAGGGCGAATGCTAGACAGGTGGGGATATGCAGGAAAAGTAGCCGCTGTGGTTAAAAAGGCATTCCCTGTCAATTGTCAGCTGCTTTGTGTTGTGACAGTGGCAGCCATGAGTGATGAACAAATAAACTTAGAGGACCGCAATGACAAACTTGCCACACACATGCCCTTGTGCCAAATAGGAAAAAAATGGTATCAGAAAAAAAGGAGAAGAGAAGAAAAAGCAGAAGCATAGGCGAGCCACAATTTGAAGAGGCCCCGGAAAGGCTGGAATGAATCACCATTTTAGTGCATTCAGTCTTTCCATGGCATGAGCCTAAGGAGGGGCAATGGACGCATTCAAGTATGAAGTAGAGATAGAAAAGATGATAGAGAAAAAAAAAATAAATAAAGAATCAACTTAATAGAGGTGACACAGAACAAGGTGGAAAACGAAGTGTTTTACAGTTGGAGAGGAGGGTAAAAAAGTATGAGGTATTGATTATGGAAGTGGTGCAGATTGTGGTAATGCGCACATCTGATGTTTAAACACAAATAACTTCACTTAAGTTTCACTTTATCAACACTGCCACAATGTTTCACTTCTTCTACCCTCTCTCTCTCTCTCTCTCTCTCTCTCTCTCTCTCTCTCTCTCTCTCTCTCTCTTTCCAGTCATTGTAATGTCGTTTACAAAGCTCTGCCACAGGTCATGTTTTCCAGCGAGTGGAAAACCACCATCTCAATTCACATGTTGCCCCGTGTGCCGCAGGACCCAGGTGTAACCAACTGCTGACCCTGAAGGGACGGGAATAGAAAATGAACACACACGCGTACATGAATGAGCACACAAGTGCGCATCAAGGTGCACATTCCCTGCTTATCTAGTATGTTCATACAACAAGGGCAAAAAAACACTGTAATGAACAATGAAACAATGCAGTGAAATTGCAGTATAAACCCTTCAATGAGTGTACCCAGCCCCCACAGGAACAGCCGGGAGTCATGTCACTAAGAACACAAAAGCACTGACATATTCACCCAATTATGTTCCCTGCCGAGTATGACAATGTCTCAGGATGTTAGCAATGTTCTCCAGTGGGGGGAGAGAGAGAGTGTGTGTGTGTGTGTGTGTGTGTGTGTGTGTGTGTGTGTGTGTGTGTGTGTGTGTGTGTGTGTGTGTGTGTGTTTGTGTCAGAGGTTTGAAAGCGAGGCTAAGGGCTCGTTGCTGCACGGGCCATGCTTACTTATGTTCAAGTACAGCGAACTTCCCAGTAGTCGTGTGCCCCTGCTCCTCCCCCAGCCCACACTGTATCAACACCAGACATCATGGTTAAGACGATGTGCTGATGATTTCATCACACCCCCATCCCCTACTCTTTCTCTTTGCCACAGCATTCTAATCACCCTAATTAAAAGCTTTGTTCATTTAGAAATCTCTGATGACAATGTGTTTCACTCTACCCTACAGCAGTGGTGGCTGTGAAGAGAGGAGAATTAAATTTGATCTTCTGACAGCAATTATTAAATGCTCCCTCCTGGCCTCAATTAAGGGCCGCAGGCTAATGCTAACATGGCTAACCCTCATGCAACCACGAGGTATCGGTGCACTTCCTTTTTCTTCACCAGCTTTGCCCTTTTCAGCATGTGTATGTGCATCTGTGCGTGTCTATCAATTTGGTGGTTATGGAAATGCACGCTTGATTATGGGTCATTATCTGTTTTTGCAGACTTGCTGATGGAAAGAGGTAAATAAAATGATTTCCCTTTTTTGGCCGTTTGTTTGAACTCAGTCTGTCAGCATGTATGGACGATCTACAGGGAAGTTGTGTAATTTACTACTTTTACTTGTCTCGCTTCATCAGCAAATGTGGATGCCATAATGAAACTATTATGTGATGTGATTATTTATGAAGTTTCGGCCGTAACAAGCGAAGACTGAAGCTGCTGGTGATCTCTCCTTCTCTACTGTGAAGTTCAGTGTGCTGAGGGCCTCAACTTGTATACATTAAATCATTAAAACAGACACTCGGCATTGCACTGGGCACACGTGTCTTTAGGTTTGGCTGCGTAAATGGCTCAAATAGAAAAAAATAACCTTTAAAAAGCAAGGAAACTAAAAATTACAGTTAACACTCTAAAGAACTCTGCCTCTCCCTGTAGTTGTGACACTCCCAACAGCATTATGTGTCATGGTCGCAGCCTTGCTGAGCTGAAGTGAGAGCCACAGCACTGCTTGGAGTCTATGCACAGCGTGTGGATAATTTGCAGAGAAGTAGAAGGTTGCACACTTCAACAAGGATGTCCTTCATAGATTCGACCTTCTGTTTTTTTTTTTTTTTTTTTCCTCCTCCGGTCCCTGTGCTCTGCTAGGAAACCGAGTAACCTAGATCATAGCGTAGGGAGAGATAGGGATTGTGACAGAGAAAGAGAGAGACAGAAAGGAGAGACAGAGGTAGAGAGAGAGAGACAGAGCAAAAGAAGCAGTAGAACAGATTATAGGGAGACAGAGTCAGAATATGACACCCCACCACCCCACCCAACACTTAAAAAGATTTAAAAAAAACTCTACTAGGATGATGTCAGGTTCACTCCTTTTTTTCTGGTTACCACAAGCTGATTGTGCTGATTATTGGTGAGCATTGTTTTCCTGTTGACGCTGCGCATCATTAAACAGAGATTGTTCCACTGTTAGTGTTTGTTTAAACAAGGCTGGTATAATGTTTCCAGGCACTGTCTTTTCACCACAAACACACACACACACACACACACACACACACACACACACACACACACACACACACACACACAATGTAAACTTGAGACTCAAGTTGTATGGGTTGCATATATAATTTATGTTACTCCTGTGCTTTGTTTCAAGTCAAACATACAAAGAAAGCAAATTAAATAAAAAAGCTATATATATATATATATATATATATATATTAAAAACATCTCCAATCTCTACAATGACATAACATATACAAGGGTCTTAAAAAGATGAATCTTTTTCAGCATGTACTGTTAGCTGAACTGCTCACACAGTGCTTAACAGTTCCCAGAGGAGAGCTGGTGGGGGGGGGGGGGGGGGCATGAGGATAAAGGTTGTATGGAGTGTGGAGGGTGTGTGGCGGCATACGGTACCTACAGATCAGCCTCTGTTTAGGGGAGTGGCCCCACCAAGGCCAGAGCTGGGCCAGACCCAGTCCAAGCCTCTCATTAGTCATCGGCTGGGTGCCACGCTCCTTTTTGGAGTGGTTAAGGGGGAACTGGCGAGGGTCTGGCAGTTCCACTATACTCCACTCCCAGCACCATCACAACCCGACCTCATCAAAGCGAGCGCTCGTAATTTGTCACAGAAAGCAGCCAATTAACATATGTTAAGGGAGGAGGGACAACGTGAAAAAGGGAGGAGAGGAGAGGAGGGGAGAGCGAGTGAAAAAAGATAGTGTATGATTAAAGAGTCTGCACAGCTGCACAAAATCAAGATGGCAAAGAGAGGTTTGAAACAGACCTCAGACCTAGTAATCTGATAAAGCTTACTGTTACTTAACCCCCATAAGCAAGGGAGAGAGGGAGAAGGAGAGAGGGGGAGAATGAAATAATAGAGACAAACAAATATTAAATTACTGCTGTGAAGCTACATGCTTTGGCAGGATGCCTCTGCTCTCAATATGTGGCTATACAGTGAAGGCCACTGTATCACACGGAGATGACCCGCTTGCCAAAGCACTACTGCTGTTTGACCACACTCTATTTTTAGCCCATTGCTCACCTTTGGGCTTAATATAGTTCACAGCTATGCTAAAATCTACTTTTTTTACTCGAAAATTTGAATGCCTGGTGCACCACAGCAATTTAGCTCCTTTCTCATGAAAAAAAAAGGCGTTTTTTTTGTTTTTCATTTTTTTTTCACAAAGTCTCAGACAAGTTGCTTACATTCTGACTTGTTTGTTTGCTTTCAAATTCTTGTTCCTCACGGTTGGTTTTTAACATGCTGCGTGGTTATTTATGCATGTGTGCACGCCTGTGTGCGACTGTGTGTATGCGCGTGTGTGTGCATTTATATGTCTGTTATTGTCGTTGATGTTGTTGTTGTAGGAACATCTTGTGAAGTGAGTTGTGTGATATTTTGCCTTGTTGTTGGATATGGTGGCAGGCTGAATGCATTAGCAGTGCACGCCGATGCCATTCTGTTTTTTTATCGTCTCTCAGCCACCTCTGCCTTGTCTCTCTACTGCGACTGATCACACGGGCTGACAAGTTTGGGTCTTCGTCTGCCGCGCCATCCTTCGCTACGTGGGCTCTGTCTCTTTCAGCGAGAAAAAATAAGAGAGGCGGAGAGGAAGCTTTAAACAAATTTCAGTGATTTTGGATTTGTACATCAAGACGTGGGGAAATCCCCCCAAACAAAAAGGCAGTAAACTTGAACAATTCTGTATTTCTAATACAGTTATGATGAAAAATAAACATGATTATATTATTATTATTATTATTATTATTAAATGCTATTTTGACTGAAATCAGAGATGAAAATAGACAGTAAAACCACAAATGGCCGGCAGAAAAGCATACCCTACACTATATATAAATCATGACTGTTTCATTTTTCCTCCTCTTCCTCTCCATTGCACTCTTATCCTTGCCATCAAGCATCAATCGTTATTTATTTATTTTTCCTATTTGGGAAGTAAAGGGCCAGAGTGGAGGAGCGGAGGAGTGAAGGAGTGGGGGATGGAGGGATGGCGGACAGAGGGCGCGAGTTGTGTTTGGTTCACAAGGCTCGCTGCTTGGTTGAATTTTTCTCTTCTCCTCCGTGTTGCAAGCTGGTGGTTCAGTGAAGGACCTGGCTGCCTGGAGTTCCCCCCCTCCACTCAAATCCCTCTGCAGCGAGCACAGCTGCACCGTTCACATAACCTCGCCTGCCCCCTCCTACCCCCCACCCCTCCCTCCCCCCCACCAGCTAATGATAGCAGAGCACGTCCCCTCCACAAGGCAACAGCTTTTTCCACTTCATGTACATACACACAAACTTGGCGCGCACGCGCACAAGATCATCGGACACGCGCAGACTAGCGGGCACAACATATCCCTTTTCCTTCTCTTGGTTCCTTCCCTTCATTTTTTCTCATATCATTCAATTTCTTCCCCTTCTCTTCACCCTGAGAAAAATCCCCTGGCCCTATGACCCAAGGAAGGCCTGAGAACGTCACCCCCCCACCCCCCCGCCCCTTCAACTCCAAACTCCCTCTATACAACCCTGCACAGCAAGTGACCTGCATCACAGCTGTGTGTGGGAATTTGCATGGGTGGGTGTGTTTGTGAGAGGGTTGAGTGTGTGAATGTATGTATTTGCACATACTTGCGCATGTCAATGTTCACACCGCTTATGCACCATGTACATTGCAGTGTTACTGCATGTGTTATAGTTGATGTGCATATTTCTGGTGTGTGTGTGTGTGTGTGTGTGTGTGTGTGTGTCTATGTAAGCAGAGGAGGAGGGAGGTGAGGGCAGCTCTGGGCTTCTGCTGCACCTACTGTGCATTATCCCAAATAAACAACTCATTACACGTGTACTTAACCAAGGGGGAGCTGGCGAGCAGTGGAAGCTAATCCCCGTTATCGTTTCCTAGCGTTTCTCTTCCGATTAGGGTACAGGGAAGAGGAGCGCAAGAAGGTAGGCTGCTCAGTGCAGGAGGCGGAAGAGTGAGGAGGAGGCGAGAGGGAGAGAGAAGAAAGAAAAGCATTTGAGTCAACTTCCCACAAGAGCCTTTCTTACTTATAGTATCCCTTCTCATTCTATCTTTCTCTCTCCCTCTCCCACTACCCTCTTGCCTTCTCTCCTTTCTTTTCCCTGTGGATTTTGCACTGCTCTTCCTTGTTTTCGACCATCTCTCAGAACTGGGTCATCGACAGACTGTGCGGCAGCATTTTGAAGAACATGGGAGGGAAAAAAAGCGTGTTCTTTCTATGAGAACAATCCAAGGCTTCTTTAACAAGTAGCCCGCTTATCAAATTAAGCTGTCAAAAGCACATTAATAACAGGCAGCACAATTCCCTTCACAGGGAAAGAGGGAAAAAAGCACGTTAAAAAAAAGGAATAATTCATCTTTCGCCGTGTAAAGAGACAGTCCACCAAGGGCAGTAAAGCTTTTCAAAGATTTCTCCCTCTCTCTTATCTCTTTTTTTCTGTCCCGTTCCTAATATGATTATTGGGCCCCCTGTTATGAGGGGCCAAGATGTAGAGTGCCACTCTATTAGAGGGTGAACAATATTGTAGGCTAGGATGCAGCAGGGTTGATGCTCATGTTTAATGGAATTACAGGCTTAACATGTCCTGTTTTTCCACTTTCTACTAGACAGACTCCACTTGTGCTGGTTGACAGTTAAACAGATAAAAGAGCATCTCGGGGTGATAATGTAGATTCAAGACCAAATAATGAGATAGTTCAATGAAGGAATATGATGCCTAGTAAAGGATAAGAAGAATAAACAACAGGACTGTTATCCGCCCACATAATTGAGACATTAAATATGAGTTTGACCCTGGATGATCTGAACCTTTTCATAAATAATATGAATAAAAATAATAAGATGGTATAGCATAAACATGCTATTATAAGTCAATTCTACCCTTAAACATCACTGTCAGTAAAGCAATAGTTTATTCACATTTTTCTTTGTTATTGAGCGCTCCATCATTCCTAAACACTGATTATACCCTCAAAAATGTGAAGCCGGATCATTCCGTAAGAAAGTGAGAGCAGATTGGGAGGGAAACAGTGTACATTGACGCAAAGAGTGAAAGCTAACACTCACAGTGCTGTTCACATGGCATATGCCTGAGACGCAGAAAGGAAATTAACAAGATACCTTGGCATACAGATGGCAAAGAAAACCACCCTATGACCTTACTCTCGTACAGAGTGTAAAAAAAACCCACACTTCTCATTTTGAAGACATTCTATTGTGTTGCCATATTGACACTCCTCTTAAAGCCTGATACTGTATTAAGTATTTAAGTAGAGAAATTAACTTGTAGTTTTTTTTAATCCGTACTTTACAAAATCCAACAGTGACAGCTAGGCTGCTCATGCTGAACTGCAAGCCCTTTTGTGTTTTTCTCCAGAGACTGATTTTTCTCACACCCTCAATTTGAGTCCCTTCCTGTTTGCTGGGCCCCTAGGGGGCTGTTCTGCTGTAGTCCGGAGTGGGCCGGCGGTGGATGGATGTGACGTGGAGGCACTGGGACACTGCTAGAGGGAGGCTGGAGCCACGACAGGTATCCCCCGCACTTCCTCAGCTATTTATAAAACCACGAGTCCAGCACAGGGCCAAAAATAAGACGGAGGGCCATTTTTATCCCAAATAATAAAGGCGGCTCGCTCCTTTACTCACACACTTAAATGCTCACACACATACACACACAAAAATATCCAACAGCACTGTACAAGAATTAACAACAGATACTAACAAAGTGGAAAAACTCCTCACTAGACAATGAAACCATCTCTGTCCTCCTGTGCTCAAATGTGAACATCCACACACACACACACACACACACACACACACACACACACAAGACAAAAGTCAATATCAAGGCTGAGCTATTTCTGTAGAGAGCACTATTTAGGAAGTGTGGGCCGGGTGCCAGTATTCTCCTCAGTATCGTCTGGGCGTCATTGCAGTGCTGCTGTTATACAAACTCACCTCTTTCCTCTCTCACCCGCTCCTCAACCTTTCCACCCAACCCCTTGCTCCATTGTCAGTGCTCTCTCTCTCTCTCTGTCTCTCTCTCTCCCGTTCTGTGTGTGTTTCACTTATACACACACAAGGTTATTTGTTTTTCCACTGGGTCGAACCACAGTGCCAGGTGAAAGCATCTATTGGCAGGATAAAGAGAGTGACTGGTGTGAGATCACAAGGCCCCACTCTACCCAGCAAACCTTGAAGTGAAGCGCCGGGCTGGAGTTTCAAACAAAGTGCCCCCTCATTCATTATACATGCAACTGCACTGAAAATCTCCTTCCGCAACACCATCTCATCTCTTCTCCTCTCTCTCTCTCTCTCTCTCTCTCTCTCTCTCTCTCTCTCTCTCTCTCTCTCTCTCTCTCTCTCTCTCTCTCACCGCCTCTCTCTTTCCCTCTATCTTCCTCCCTCTCTCCTCACATCGTCCCTCTCCTTTTTCTCTCGTTTTTTTTCAGACAGCGCATCCATAAAGTATGAATAAAATTAATGACATCACGAGCTGCACTTTGGAAGAGCCACTGTAGGAAAAAGCCATACATCACGAGATAGAAGGAGCCGGGACGGAGAAAAAAAAGTAGAAAAAAGAATTGACAGAGAGAGAAAAGGGGTGTGTGTGTGTGTGTGTGTGTGGGGCCTTGCTTCACCCTTCTCCACCCTCAGGGCACTTTGTATTGCTGTATGTCATTGTGTGTTATTAACTTTAATTTCAGATAAACTTTAGCTGAAAGTTTTTCTTTCTTTTTCAAATTTCTACATGTAGCAGCACCACCGCGTTTCTTTTAAGACATTTCTTTGTCCTGCTTTTTCCTGATTGTTTTTGGTCAGCAGAGTAATGTAAGTGTTCGAAACAGTCCTGTGCTGCGCATTCTTGTACAGACTGGCCTTTGGTGTGGGAATGGCACAGATGACAGTGGAAAGGAACACTGGTGTGGACTTTGGCAGGACACCGCCTGGTTAAGCTGCGTGCTGTGCAGAGGAGAGAGAGCACTGAGCGTGGATTCTTATATAGCTGTTTCTCGACTTAGATGGTGTTAACAGCATTTTCAACAGCACGGTCCCCTTGGAGTTGAACCTCCTGATGTTACAGACTTTGCCCAGATATCTGAGACTCTAAAGTGAAAAATAAGTATCGCGTTTAGGACTGTAATATTCTTTCTTAGCGCAGAAAAAAGAGATAGATTTATCAATCGCGCTGCCTATTAATGTCAATTTAGTGTGACTCTGTTTCATTACAAGAGCGACATCAAACAACAGCCTGAATGGGTAAATTTTGACTCCTTCTTCCTCTGAATCTAGTGTGAACACAAAATCTGCTAAAAATACGCAACAGCAATGTGAAGCTCTGCAGTAGCGTGGATGGGGAGCAGCGGCAGTGGCGGCAGCGGCAGCGGCACAGATTGTGGCAGCCGAGTGAGCAGGGGTTTCAGATGGATGTGAGCTTGTGTGAGACCAAGGCACAGAGCTACCTCTGTGCGTCTCACTGGACTATGTTGCAGAATGACTCGGCTATGTTGCATTTCTGACAAAGATAAATTACAGCCACTGGAAAACATTTCGAGATATTTTTTTTCTCACTCTCTCCCCCCTTCACCACACCTCTTTTTTTTTTTTTTTTTTTTGGTATTGGGTGTAGTCCAAATGCCACACCAAAGGGAGATGGTGAAGGGGTCTCTCTCTGAAAATATATTAGGGGGTAAGAAGTTGCCCCTCACCGTTCACAGGTCAGGTACTGTGTTTTATGATGGAACATGGTTTCTGTCGCCAGATGTATGCACATGGACAGCAAACACTTTTCCCTCAAACTAACACCTAAAACTCACTAAAAAAGATTTAGGCTACCACGCGTTTCGAGCAGGTATTACAGATATACACTGTATGTGGTATTACAGACTAGGCTGCCTGGATTCTGTCTGTTACACTGATACTGAATAAAGACTAAAAATCACACAGTAAGGCAACTAAAGTAAGTATCTGGTGGGGAAGGTAATGAACTAATTTATAAACGAGTTCATTTAACTCGCATTTTCAGATTTAAGTCTTGAGGCTGAGGCATTCAGCCTGATCTGAACCATCCAATGTTTAGACAAAGAAATCCAACCTCTGCTCTACTCTAAATGTTTCTCTTTGTCTTATCATTCAAAGTCCTCTGCTCCCTGCACTCCTTCTGCCTTCTCGCCTCCCAGGACTCTCTCCCTGTCCAAATATTTCAGGGAGCAGGCCTCAAGTATGGTAAGGTGTTTCGGGTGTCTCTTTAGGTGGGCTGCAGCTGACGATATGATTGTGTGGTCAGCACTACTAAGCAAAGACCACCCAGCAGGCAGCTGCTGCCATAATGACCAACAGGCCGTGCAGGAAACAGGAAACAGGAAGAAGAAGGCAGGACATCCTGTTCATCTAGAGCAGCGTGTTTGGCATGACATCATGAAAGCATCATTCTTTAATGAAGGATACCTGATCAGAGGCCGAATATTCTGTCGCTCTGCTCTTTAGTGAGCTCTTAAGCTCAAATAGCCTGCATTTCTCTCTGTTTTCTCTCTCCGTGTGTGTCTTTGGCTGTCTTTCTGTGCATCTGTCTTCTCAGTTTGCCTTTTCAGCCCTCACACTGACACTGTTTTCCAGACTACTCCATCATCCCAGACATCAAACCCTACCCTCTTCAGTGTGAGAATAAAGGAGGAAAAGAAATACACGCATTTTCATTTGAATATACACCAGCGACAACCTCACAAAACTCAGACAAAAAAAAAAGCACAAACATTTCAACGCGCAAACAGACCGAGACAAGGCACAAACTTGTGCACGCGCACACACACACGCACACACGCACACACACACACACACACACACACACACACACCTCCCAGACACACAGCACGTACTGACAGACAAACACACAAAGAAACAGCAAACACAAAGCACAGCACAGCCAGAAGTCTCCTTTTTGCAGAAATATTCTAAAGTGTGTTTTACAATACAATTAAACATCAAAGGCTGATATATTCCTCTGTGATCTTTAACACCCCAGTGAACAAACCCCATACACCCCTATCCACTTACAGCGTACAGAGAAAGTTGCTGAACGTCACCGCTAATTACTAGATAGAGACAGAAGACTTAGCATCATTATGCAAAAACCAGGACATATTCAAATATATGCATTCAATCCACCATAAAACATTCAAGGACTGTGTTATTTACTTTAGATTATTATTTTTTTTTTGAAGTTTTATAAGTAATTGCAGCTCTTATGAAGATATACCGACAGTGCTCGTAAGGCAAAGAAACATTTGGGTAAACATTTCTAACATGCACAACAGTTAGGACAAAGAAAGGGAGATCTGTTCAAAATGAATAAATAAACACATGGTAAGATCGAGCCCTACGCCTTTCATTACTGCTATAAAAATGTAAGAAAACCAAGGAGAGACTTTTCCTCCCGTGTAGCAAAAGAGGGAACACCTGCCTTGTACAAAACAAGAATACAACAAGCCCTTGAGTTATTATAAAACTTAAGTATTTTCATCTGCTTATAAACAGGCAAGAAAAAATGTTATTCTAAGCAAACAGCTTAACATTTCTACACTTATTGTGTAAGATAAATTGACTAAAAAGAGAGGTTAGAGGAGAACCAAAGTATGCTGCGTTATTTACAGGATATACAGGGATGTCTCTTGACAGTTTAAGATATGATATGCTCCTTATATGTGAAGTAAATATGATTCTCTACAATTGACTCTTATATTACCTTCTTATTTGAGCCAAAGGGCATGAAGTCCAATTTACAGTCCTTCAATATCTACCTGCAGATCTTGCCAACCTGCAATCTGCAAATGAGGGTTTTACTGACGTTTAACTGAGCAAACTCTCCAAACCCCTTCCAAAATATTTGAAACCATTAGTGAAGAAAAAAAACATTAAAGCATAGCAAAAGGGGCCATTAAATGATTTGCTTAAACATAAATGCTTCTGATGTTTTCATTAAGAATAATGTTTTCATAGAAGGAGGGAATCTTGCGTGTGCCTTCTGTACAGTATTAAATGTGTACTTTACTCCTTAAAAAAATGGTGCAGGCTTGATGGCACTGATTTTACATAACTTATTAAAAGGTATTATATTAGACATTTATGATTAAAGATATAAGCAACAGCCCATCCTGTGCTGCCTTTGTCTGAGCACATTTTAAACACATGGCAAAACCCTGACCAATGCACACACAGTGTCCCTTCCCTTCACTTAACTAAAGCTCTACTGAGCCCCTGGTGTACAGCAAAGTGCCCTGACAATCGGCTCAATGCTCTGGCCAATCACAGGGACACGTGATCTTCTAATCCCTCTCTGTGTGAAGGGGTAAGAGTTTGTTGTCAATGTTGGTTTTATGAATCAGCGCCCAAAATCCCAAATGATTTGTCAAGAGGGAGAGGTCTTAAGAGAATAAGAGAAACAAAAGCGGCGCAGGCCAGATAGTGTGGGTGTTGCTGTGTTTGTGTTTGTGTGTGTGTGTGTGTGTGTGTGTGTGTGTGTGTGTGTGTGTGTGTGTGTGTGTGTGTGTGTGTGTGTGTGTGTGTGTGTGTGTGTGTAACAGAAAGAGAGAGAGAGAGAAAGGAGGCAGACCATGCTTTTGCCTAGGCATTTGTGAGAGTTTGCGTGCAACTGCATACATGCCTGTGTGTGAGTGTGTGTGTGTGTGTGTGTGAGTGTGTGTGTGTGTGTGTGTGTGTGTGTGTGTGTTTGTACAGGGTCTCTGAGATTACAGAGCTTGGCTGACATAGTCCTCTGTGTGTAATCGTGGGTCCACATGCGAGCGCTCACCTTCCTCTGAGCGGATTAACCTAACGTTAAATCCCAAGAGAGCAACAGGCCAGACAGGCCACACAGAACAACTTCATTGACGATGGGCAGAAGAGGGAAGGCCATGTGTAAAATCTTTTTAAAGACTAATACACTTTTATATAATTTTTTCATGAGTAAACAACTTATACATCAGCATACAGGATTATTTAAAAATAAATAGTAATGGGACAATGCACAGGACACCACATCTTCTGAAAATGTAAAAATGTACCTCAAATGTTGCAAATACTTTATATAGGCTGCATCTTTTTTCCAAATTGAACTAACTGAAATGCAATCAAGCAGTAAGTAACTGAGTGTATGCAGTACGCTTTTTACAGTCACAAATTAGGTTGATATGCTGTAGACAGCAACACTTTATCACTCTACAAATGTACCTTGCCTTCAAAATATCTCACTGACAATTTCAAATGTAATAGTTCCTATATATCTCAAAATGTGCTGTGAATATTATATCACTTTTATTCATCTTAGAGAAACTGCAGCGATCTCTACATTAATAGCATTTTTTTACTTTTAAAATTGACTGTATTTATTTCAGTAATAAAATTGCTGTTTAACCTTATAACAAATCCACAAGCATATGGGTAGAGATATTAACGTGTATGCTTAAATTAATTAATGAGAGTTAAATGCACACAGCCCAGTCAGTGTCAAAATCTGACTAAATTAAAATGAAGTGTGCTGTAGTCATTTTAAATTTCATAACCATCAGTAGTTCATCTTCACATTTCATCAGTGGGCCTCGTATCCACACTTTAATTACAAAACAAATACATCCAAATGGATTTCTAAAGCTGCAACCTGTGAAAGTTGCCACAGGTTAATGATAGTGGCATTATTAATCCTCTCAATGCAACAGGTTCAATTGAGCCACAGGAGACTGAACTAAACTCACTGTATAAATATATCATTCTGGCTGAAATAAGTCTAAACAATGTCAGTCACAAAGTCCCAAATTACAGTTCAGCCTGAACACGCCAAACCTTCTCTAAAACACTGATTTACAGAACTGTTATCACTGTGTCTCTGGTCTGCATGAATTAACGTTCAAATAAGTGTACTAAACTGTGTTCTTCTTTATTGTAGTTTGGAAATGATTCATGTTTACATCATTTAGTATTTTCTAATAATTTTATGAAAGTTGCCTATGTACAGGTTATTCTGATTTAATGTGTAATAACAGGATAATTGTGATCATTAGTGCACCTCAGTGTAGTGCGTTTAAGCCACTGGTAAATAATTACATATTCACAAAGTAAGGCCATCTTATGTGTAGTGAGCTTCCCTGCTTTCTGCGCTAATTACCGAAATTTAAAAACTTCTGAAGATTGCATCTATTTTTATTTATTTTCCATTGTCTTTCTTTTTTTATGTTTCTTATCCTATCATTTTGTAAAATTGTATACAGCACTAGCATACATTTTAAACTAGCAATGTAACTTGTCATGTGTCATCCCAAAACGCAGAACAGAAGAACATACTGTATTATGTTCTAGTAAGGAGGGCAGCGTATTCAGTGGCAGTGGCTTTGGGGCTGTGCGCCTGCATGTGGACATGAGAAAGGTTGACACAACTGTGACACTACCTAAAACACGAGACAGACATCGGCTCTCCTAATAGACCGTAATGCCAGCCTGTAATTATACGACATAGTTGTCACCGGCATAAGTCGATCAGGGTCACAACAAATCAATAGACGCAGTTACTGTACTTTGTTGAGGAGGAAGCGCGCATCTAAATAGACCCTCAAGTTTCCCTCCGGAAGAGTAAAAATACAAATGCAATGTGTCTGGTGGATGTTTTGCGAGTGAGTGTGAGCGCGGCACTTACTTTATATCGCATGAAATCTTGTCCGGGTGAAGTGAAAGATACAACAAGCGGTCCGCCGGTTGTTTGGTCCGGCCGATTGACAGTCTGAAGGTTGGAGCTGCTGCTTGATGGGGACGGACTTGGCCAAGACGCACTTAAAATCCAGGAGCGCAACTAAGCTGAGGACGTCGCCGGGAGGGGGGAAAAAGTAACCTACAGTACGTGGTAGGAGTCTCTATAATGTCAGAGACAACTACACTCTCTCTCTCTCTCTCTCTCTCTCTCTCTCTCTCTCTCTCTCTCTCTCTCTCTCTCTCTCTCTCTCTCTCTCTCTCTCTCTCTCTCTCTCTCTCTCGCTCTCTCTCTCTCCCTGATCGGACAGTGTCGGCTCAGGAGGCGCCAAGGACGCTTCGCCTGGTCTGTGTGCGAGGTGCCGGTGAGCGGAGAGGGACCCGGTGGAGCGGCGATGTTGGAGGTGGTGCTGTTCGTCTATACTGCTGGACTGTGAGCGTGATGGTGATGTTGAGAGCCTCTTTCTGTTCCTTCCCACAATCCTGACCGAGTCTTTCCCCAAACCCTCTCCTCTCCCAGTGCGAGGAGAAATAATCGATTTTTTTTTCCTCTTTTTTTTTGTGACTCCTGAAAGGGGGCGGGCTCACATTTCCCAACTCTACTTTAATGAAAGAGGCACGGCTCTTAATGCTTTATTATCGCGTCAGCCCCGATAGAGTGGACGCACAATTAACTGCTCAGAGAGGACCACTAGAGGAAGATGATGGGGAATGTGTGTTTAACTAATGAACCAACGGAGAGTACGTTAAGCATCTTTAGCCGACATTAGACAGCTAAATCCAGCGGCCAAAGTTTATGTTTTTGTTGTGCCCTGTTGTTTTATGCATGCCACATCAGAAAAAGACAGAAAAGGCAAATCGGTCCACTCAGGAAATGGAAGAAAGAACATGAAACAGTATGACTCTTATTTGAAGCAAAATTTGATTTTTGAATGATATGCTTTTTGCAATAAAACGTAGATTCAACTCATATATCTTGTTCAGTAACCCCCAAATAATAATATCAATTATTCAGTGCTCAACAGAGTTCTTCCATGTCTGTGCAACATGAACATTGCCTCCTATTTGAATCACTACAAACTTTCCACCTCCTGCACGCTGCCGATCATTCTCCAGAAAACAGCTATCTCCTTCAGATAAGCCCTGACACAGAGAGTAAGCATGGGGGAATTACCAAGCCTTTATCCATCCAACCAAATGATTTCAAAACATCCACTCTATTAGTGTGAAGATAACAATTAGAACCGCAAGTTTGTCACTTCAGATAAGACACAGACAGCCAGTCTGTACAGAGATGTATCCCAGATAGGCCTTGTAATACGGTGGTTCTATTATACTCACATTATATGGGTGCTGTATCAGTTTAAAGAATGGTTGTCTTGAATGGAGCCTGTTATACTCTAGTACACCATCAGGTCTCTCTCTTCTGTTTTCATTAATCCAGCCTCAGAAAATATAGATCATGGGTTTTGATTAACATGGGTGTTTGAAGTCTGTTAGCAATTGTTTTGAATGGTCAAAGACTGTCTTACATACAGTTGATCATCTTTACAATTTCCACACTAAAAACATAAAAGGACGATGTCGCCTCTTAAATTCTTCATGTCAAGTTGAAAACAGCTTGCCACTTTTGTTGATTTTAAAACTTATCCTGACCTTTATTGTATTGGCGGTGAAGCATCATCCATTTTTTACTGAAAATGTTAGTCTAGGCTAGTCTTCATGAACTTTTTTGTTTTAAATGCAGACAGACAGCGAAGCATTTCCCTTATGAGCTTATAGCTTTGCAGTACATGCCTGTCACCACAGACTGCGTGAAGTGTAAGTGGACACCAAGCAGCATCCTAATCTTTCCCTTCCTTTGAAGTTCACCTGTGAAGCATAAGCCATGTATGCAGCCAGTCAGTTAGTCAGTCAGTCAGTTAGTCAGTCAGTGTAGGAAATGGCAGGACATTAAATCAGTTAATAAATAAATCAAGCTGGCTAATCTGCTTGACGGGCGGACATTACAGCCTGTAACTGAAGCCGCTGGTGTCTGATGACTCGGAATACCACCTTCACATCACCTGACCCTTTAATCTTTAATAGCGTTTCCTCTGGCCCCGAGACCTCCACAATAATCAATATGGTGCAGTCTGTTACACAGTGGGTTCATAAATGCAACATGGCACATATCAATGGCATCGCATATCAGCATGTATGAAACATACAGATTTGACACCCTTAATAGACAATTTCCTCCATTCAGACATCTTACGTGCTACAATTGCATTAAATATGTCACTGACATGTGGACACCTATTGGTGCCTGGATGATCGTACATACCACGTTCAATGTTCCTTCGTCAGCCGTCTTGCGCGCCCTCAGTCTTATAGCTTTCTCTGTGCAGCTTGTCAGCGATTCATCGGAGAAGTCCTTTCAGTGTTCACAATGCTTGAGGTTGTTTTTGGTTGGCACCTGGGAGGAGAAGTAACATAGGGAAGCGTGAGGAGAAGAAGAGAGAGTGAACCTGCAAGTAAAATGGTAATCGTTTGCATGCACCTTGCACATAGTAAGCAGGATTCATGTTAAGATCTCTGTGTGTGTTTGTGTGTGTGTGTGTGTGTGTGTGTGTGTGTGTGTGTGTGTGTGTGTTTAATGTCCATATGAAGTGCAGAGAAAAAAATGAGGATAGGTGGATTGAATATATTTGAATGGTTGAAAATCATTAAACGAGGCAAACACTGGCTCATGCATATTCATAAATGACTTGTCTGACTTGTCTACAGGGATAAAGTTATAGTAAAGGCATACTTACAGCCTTATTCTATGCTCACACATTTAATGCAAAGTAGGGAAGACCTACTGTATATTTTTTCTCTTGAGACTACCAAGTGGGGGTCTATGGCTAAATCTGAATATGATAGAAACAACTCAATGCATTACAGCCAGATTACTGTTACATTGCCGTTCAGAGTGTCACATTATGCCTTTCACAGCTGTTACATTTAGAGAAATGTACACAATAAGTATCAGCAATACTTATTGTGTACCTAACTTGAGCCAAATTATTTTCTCCTTAATTAAAACGAGTGTGTGTGTGTGTGTGTGTGTGTGTGTGTGTGTGTGTGTGTGTGTGTGTGTGTGTGTGTGTGTGTGTGTGTGTGTGTTCAAGTGGGGAGTGATAGTCTCATCAAAGCCTGATGGAGAAAATCAACAGTTTGCCAAAACAATTATGTAATTTCAAATATGTCACAGTGTATACACACACTTTAGGCTTTTGGGTAAATGCAATTTGGTGAGGTTTGGCATCAGCTGTGCATAAAAAGAGAAGAGGGGAAACTGCGACTTCATGTTAAGTCAAACACATAAGTGTGGTTTGCAGATATTGATCTTGCTTGGATTGTTTCTTAAGCCTCTGCTGGCAGTCACTTCACAGCGTGTGTCTCACACACACACACACACACACACACACACACACACACACACACACACACACACGCAAAACAGCTCGCCTGAAAATGTATGTTTTTTGTAATGGAGGGAGAAAGAAAGGAATGCCTCACTCAAGCAAAAGATAAACACTAACACATTTCCAGGGCAAACAGGAACAGCCCGGGCTCAGTGCAATCTGTTGTCGATCACGCTCACGTGAAAACACAATCTGCCTGTCACAGTAGATGATGTTGTCAAGCACTCTGCCTCACTGCTCCTGAGAATTAGCCAGCGATTACAGAAGCACTACGAGACACATGGAGTACTTGTTGTATGTCAGATATGTCTGAGGGTGCTTCAAGCTTTATTTGGTATTTACTGCTTTCAGTCATTCTTCCTGTGTTCACTCCCTAATGAATTTGAGAGACATTTCCTGTTTTGACACTAGATTGATAGAATATGATATGACGACCAAACTTCACAAGGATTACAGAAAGACCTGCAGGCCAATTTAACTCACAGACTCAGCTGTGGATCCATAGATCTTGCACATGTGTGTGTGCGTGTGTGTGTGTGTTTGTGTGCGTGTACTGATATGGTCGTTTGAGGAGCAGTCCCAATAGCAATATTTTTAGACTGAAATCTTAATACATCATGCTGATATTTAATTGGGATCTTAAGAAAAAAATACATTCATTAGGCTATTATTATTATTTTTAACAGGATGGAAGAGCCTCTGAAAAGGCATTTTCATGTACCATTAAATTCTGCTACACATATTTTGAATACTGGGAAATCATTTAGAAAAAGTTACAAATAACAATAAATGAATTTATAAAATGTCATATCAGCACTATATGAGACCTACTGGTCTTTATCCATATGTTTAAAGGCCAGTATCAGCCTGATAAATCATGTTATTGTGTCATCTGCAGGGGTTAGTGTTATGTGTGTTTGAGTGCATAATGTAGTGTATGTAATACTCTCCATGAATGTTTCATTGTTTATAGTTCATATAATTTATAGAACACATTTAAACCGCACTATCTTATATTCATTCTTTGTTCACAGATGATATCCAGGACTGGATCAGCCTGAACATCTGGATTCTATTCTCAGGGAAAACATACCTACTTTAAAAGTAAGCTCACACTTTGTAGGAGAGATGTGAGACATTTCTCTGCCGATCTGCGCTTTGTCTTTGTGTAAGTCATCCAAAGCGTTATATTACACATGATTCGGAGCTCCTTATTAATAAGGTTTATAATGAAACTCAGAGGGCAATATCATCAGTAATTACAGTTGCAGGAAGTGCACCACTGTACAGTATAATTAGGGGAGCAAAGATGAGAAAAGAACTTTTAATTAACTGAAATCATATGTTCTCATATTACAAAATATATAAAACAAAGAAATTCAGAATTGTGGGAAGTATTTATTTGTACACTCAAATGAGCTTTTGCAATATAAAGGTGACATTCCCTTTCCTAAATTTGAATCGCAGCCAATATTACCTTGGTAAAAGAAAGCAGCTAAGCAGTATGTTCAACTGTTTTTTGACTCAAGACCATGTATATTAGCGACTTGTGGTACTAACCTTGCAAAATGCTTTATATATACAGTAAATAACATATTTTTTGATATGTTACATGTAAGTTACCTTGGGAATTTTCAAGTCTTGTACATGAATAACAGCATATCAACTACGGTCATTTCATTTCATCTATTTGACTTTAAAAAACTGAAGAAATCACTCTACAATAAACAGATTCTTGACTTGGACATTAAATGATCCCACATATCTCATAAACATAAAGCCACCTCAGTAATTTTAACTGTTACAGCTTTGGTCAGCTCTAATTCTCGTAATTTCCTAAGTAAGAAAAAAAGGAAAGAAAAAAAAGTTATGTGTACTTGTCATTAGCTGCTGTGTTCTATAATGGTATGTTTCATTTTTCAGTGAAACCATGCAGAGACTTATTTTCAATAACATGTTTTTTTTCTATGTGGTTTAGCTATTAACAGTGTATGTCCAGCAGTAAATTCACTGTACCATTTCATATATTTCCTTGTCCTTACAGTTCAGTATCCCAACAGCACCCTGTTGGATCAAACCATACAGAACAGATTTGAATGCAATAATAACAAAGTCAGAAGGCCTCTGAAACTGTAATGGCCACATAACGACCCCTTACCAAGCAGTGCCAAATGAGAGACAGCGCTGGTGATTTGCATGTGTCGTGTTTAACCAACAGTATTCTGTCTGTACACCTTTTATGCATTATGGATGAGGCACAAGCTGAACAACAAGCTCTCCTTTTGTTCTGCCTGATGCTCCAGTTACATCATAAGAAAAGCCCCATGGTCCTGTGACTGCACTGACTGGCTGAGACACAGTGCCGCCGGCCGAGCTGTTGATCAGACCTGTTGCTTCTTCACTTTGTTATACTATCATGTATATGTGCATGTAGAAACGGACACACACACTCTTGCTTACAGTAGTTCCTGCTAAGAAAATTCACACGATCTTTGTGCTGGATTTATAAAACTTTCAAATTGAACAACCAGACTATCCCGTCTCTTGAATTTAATGAAGGATAATGATTTATTTCCAATAAGACAAACATCCAAATAACATGTTGATATTTAATAGAAAAAGCAGCTGTTGGCTACATGTATTATTTGATTATTCAGGCGTGATATCTGCAGATTAATTAACTTGATTAAACTGGCAAAACGGCTTAATGATTTTACAATCATAATGCTTTAATATCATGTATGTCATAATAATGTATACGTGACAGGTGCCATCATTGTGCCACCTGCTACATATGAAAAGCACATTATGCCTGTAGAGGTGCATTCAGGCACTGCTGTGTAATTAAATGTGCCGCCTGCAGGGGAGCTCTGCATCCTTCTCAGCACAGAATAGACTGGTTTACTACATGGGTTAACTGGAGGTATCTCCATGCAAAGTTTAACCAGTAACCAGTTTTTTTTTTTTTTTTAACCATGCATTATTTTTAATTTGATGGATATCGTAATAACATTTTCATTTAGAGGAATCATCTTAACATTTAAGCAGAAATTTTATTTTTAAATAAATTAAATATCAGTAACCATTATTCCCTTTTTCAATTTACTTCCTTTTTTATTCTAATTCCTAACACTGGCACTCTTCTCTTCCCTCCTCATCTTCCTGTGTCTTCTCTATGCTCCAGCAAGTGTAATTGCTGGACCTTCTGTCTGTATATCAGGGGCTCAAAGTTCTCTTTGTCTGCACTAGATTGCTTCATGCGAGGAAAAAAAAAAAAACTCACTTTCTGCTAATGATTTTTCCTCCTTTTCAATGGTTGGAAAGTAATTCGGTATGAACTGCTCCAACAGTTATTTCATTGTTCTCTCTGCCCTTTCTCTAATTGTGCCTATAAAGGGGTGATGCCAATGTTAGATTTTTTTTTCCGTCTCTATCCAAGGGGTGCCCACCGGTGTTTCCTGAAGTGGGGCAAAAGCTTTGTCTGAAAAATTATTAGTGTTAAATATGCATAAATGGAATATATCCCAATTTCCATGATCAACATGTGATAGTTTAAAGGTGCTGTAGGTAGGATTGTGAAGATCCAGGACTTAGCCAAAATTTTTTAACATTGACAACTTCTCAGTCCCTCCCCCCTTTCTGCTAAAGCCCAAAATGGTCTCCTAAGCCCCTCCTCCCACAAGGGAGAATGAATGTGTGTGCATGAGCAGTGATTTACACGCAGTTAGACACCCCCCCTGGCCCTGATTGGTGCATCTGAACAGAGAGCTGTGGATTTTTGCAAATCACACTACAGGCTGTAGGTGGTGTCAGAGGAGCCAGGTTTTTTTTTAAATTACCTGCTTCATGTAGTTCTACTCGAACATAGGGTCAGTTTCAGCAAATATGACAGAAAGTTAGTTTTATAAGGCTTACCTACTGCACCTTTAAATGATGTGATTTAAGAACTGTTATACCACGATGTAAACTTAAATTTTTCATTTTTTTAAATTCAAGTTTGCCTCACTTATTCCTCAGCAGAAACATTTTCAGGATTGCTTTTTCGTTTATTGTTTCCCTTTACCTGACCTGTAGGTTTGGAAGCAAAGGCAGATTTAGCGTGGCGTTATGTTGCAAGTGACTTTGACACGAGAGACCGCTGTTTGTTTCCTATTTCCTATAACTGTCAACACTGGTTTCCTTTAACCATGACCGCGATAGTTCCTTAAACTTAAGCAATTGTTCTTTTTATATTTCAAACCACCATGTTTTCCTAACCTTAACTAAGTATGTTTCGTGACTAAACCTAACCAAATCGTAACTGTTTTGGCTGATCAGAAAACAGTCATATGAATATAGTTTATAATGTGCTTTTAGAAAGGCACTCAAAAATTGTTACCTGATCAGAAAATGCTATTATGGGTTGTTTTGGAAGGGAATTACAGTATATTTGGTAGTTTAGTTGGGAGTTTATAGAGTGTATCATCCGTCATTTTACTTGTAAGTCATTTTCTATAGCTGTAGTAAACATTGCTTGTTTTTAAATAGATGTTTTTCACATCATTTTTTTCAGCTGATGGAAAAAAAGTCATCAAACAAATGAATCATATCAATAGTACTGTAACTGCCACTTGTTTTATGCACTGCCAGGAAACTCCATTCTCTGCGAAGGTATGGGGAAGAAAATGGGATTTCAGACTAATAGATTTAAGCTGTGTATGGGTTTAGAGTAAAGAACTGTGTAGGTGATCTTTTGATCACTATTTTACTGATAATGTGTTACACTGACAGGGGCCAAACCCGTATGCTGTATATAACGCTGTTTCCGTTTCCTATAGTAACCACTATACAGCAGAAGTCCCTCCTACAGCTGGTGCCCTCAACCAATTCCCCTGACAATTAAAGATCACTCAGCATGGCTATGCAACTTCTCCCACACTCTCAACAAGCAGCTGATAGCATCTCACTGTGAAGAAAAGCAAGTGGTGCGGAATATAATGTGTGTCTAAATGAGGGCTTCCCAGCTCTGATGTGTGATAGCGAGGCCTAGCGACCATCGGCGCAGGCCCGTGTTACAGTGTGGAGCTCGGCAGACGAGCAGCAGCGTCTAAAGCTTTTTGTGCCTCCAGGATCACCCCAGACTCATTCTTATTCAGACATGATCAGAGGGGAGGCAGGCAACTGAGATTAGCTGCAGATCAAAGGAACTGCCTCGCGCCAGCACTCGTGTTTTGTAGATTTAGGCAGCCCCGGCGCACAGGCGTTGTATAGTGGCGGCAGAGCGTCATACTGTTTTCTGGCCTCAACAGTTCTCAGGGGGGTAGATGGAAAGAGAGTTTTCATACAGCAGGCTGGACTGCTGCTGGAAATCTTCCAAACTTAAATAACACAGACAATAGAAGAGAATGAAAAGGAAAAATCAGAGCAAAATTACTATGCCATTACTGTAAGTCATTACAGTGGAACAAACTTGTACTTTCATGCCATCGCAATTGAAACCATATGTGTAATAGGTCTTGGTTCAGTGATAATTTGTTTTTAAAATGAAATGCACTTTCTAGAGTAACATACTTAGGTAATTTAAGAGCATATGGATCAGTAGTGCCCACCAAATAACCATGGAAACAAACTACTACTACCCTAACTACTGCTATGCTTTCTGTCAGCAGCTGCAATTACTTCTATGTTGTATCGTAACTGTCCTATTCATTTACACAAAAACACCAGTTGAAACCTCAAAAAGCATATTTGCATTGAACAACTAAAAACTAAACAAGCAGAAAGATGCAGTGACCACAAATCTCTTTATCTTTGACACATTTCTGCAAGTTACACCTTTTGTATTAGGTAACATTGAAACTCTGACTATTCCTAACTGAAAAATTAAATTAGAAAATTAGATTCTCTTCATATTCACATTTCATTACAAGTGAAGATGAACAAACATCACCCTACGTTTTGTACTGCACAAAGAACAGCAACAATGGAACTAATAGCAGAGTGTGAAGGTGTAGTGACAGGATGAGGAGAGTTTCAAAGGCAGAGAGGCAACAGCATAAGAGAACTCGCCACCCTACAGAGAAAGAAAACAACGCGTTTCCTCAACGCCGCTGACCATCAAAGCTGTGGAATTCAGGGGCAGAAAAGCTAATAAGGTAGGACTGAGCGGTTCCTGTAAACTGGGTCAAAGTTTCTCAGGTCCTGCCTCTTTGGGTTAATAGCAAGACGACTCCCTCCCCAGGTATGAAATAAGGGACATAAGTACATGTCTACATGTCTACTTATATCTCTATATTTCTTTCAAATCTGTTCATTTCCTTTTAGCTTGTTACAGTTTTGTTTGCTCGGAAAGGGTGGAAATAGACTGTTTTCATTTTCATTAGTGTTAATTGTAAATGTGATAGCAGATTGTACAATAAAGATATGGGATGCAAAACTAAAATCAGAACTAAAATGTACTCGAAATACGAGGATATCGAATTCAGGAATAATATTACTTCCCCTCTTATTTTATCCAAAAGCTAGAGTTGAATCAAATGTTGAAGGGAAATGTCCAACGGAGTCATTCACCACTCATTAAAATTAAACAAAGCCTTTGCTTTAGTTCGAAATTCCATTTGGTTGTTTTGGGACAAGTGCCCTAAAGTAGACATTTTCTAATGTCTCCATTTGGTTAGGAATAAATCCCTCTCTGTTCATTTAATAGGACAAAAGTTTTCTCCTTTGTTTCAAAAGTTTGCCCAACATGTCTTACTTAAACAAAGAACTGCGTGACACATATTGCTACTGAAGTGTGCGTTTGCCACTTAGGTAGCTACCTTGAGGGAACGAGTCATTTCTAAAGCAAACAGCATGTTAAGGCCATGCGCTTTTCTCTCGCTGATAATTCCAGATTGTGCAATGAGATGTTCTAAGCAATTACCCTTTAAAGTACCAGTAACCTAAACTGACTGTGAAGAATTAGAAGCAGAGAAACAACACAATATACTGCTCCACTTTAGTGACTTAAAACCATTTAGCTGGCCTTAGAGAAATAAAAATGTAGACTTTTAAAAGTTAAACACATGGTTCCAGGAGCCTCGATAAGCTTTTCCCCAAGTGCTCCACAGAGGTGATTGGCAACAGCTGGGACCTGACTCCTCCTATAGCAGTGTTAGGGCTTCTCTGGTGTCTTTCTACTTTGTCAAGAGCAGGAAAAACACCAATTAAGTGTATCTTCTGGCCTTGTTCATATTTATATAGTCTTTTCTGTATTGAGCTACATGACAAAGACATCATTCACTAAATCCAGCAAGACTATAATGAAACAATTAGGCAACAGCACTTCAAAATAAATGTCGGAACAGTTCAAATTGAGCAGCTTAAATATCAAAAATCATGGCTTAATCTGTTAAACATGTCATGACCCACTGTACAGAGTATGGTTTAAAATCCTGACAGAGACAGGTTTTCCACCGACAGAATGAGATCCAGAGGAGAGGGGAAAAAGGAAGGGAATAGGTGTACTGTGAAAACTCACCCGTGCCGTTTCTCTGCTTCCCCAGGAAGTTACACCCCTCAGAACCAGCTAGGGACCAGCTCAATTAAACATTTCAAAAGTTAAAAAAAGAAAGGAAAACAATGGAGATAGTTGAGCAAAAAAAAACTAAAAATACAAACAAATTGCCTAAAACAAATGTCCCGCATGTGATAAAGCCAGACCAGCTGGCTTTGAATAGAAACCCCCGATTTGGGTTGCGTTTGCCCCCGATCTCTGTCTAAACTGAAACCAGGTCTGGTTCTTTCCAACCACCCCCCACCACCCCTACCCCACTGTCCCAGCTGAATCCACCTGCTCCCATCACTCTTGGGTAAATTTAGCCTTCTGAGGGATCAGTGACACCCCCCACTCCCCTTTCAAGCGTGCGCGCACAGACACACACACACACACACACACACACACACACACCAGACCTTTGTCAGCACTGGCATATATGCCCAGGATTAGTGCCCCCCGAAGAATGCCGCCATATTCACAGTGGCAAAAAAAGACCCCCCCCTCCCCTTTTTCCCTCTTTCCCCCCTTCTCACATCCACAGTTCAAAACTGTACTGACGACTTTCTTCTTTTGAAACAGAGCTGTTAAACGTAACGTTAAACATCCATACTTTGCACAAACTTGACCTTTCTGTAAACATTTGACAGACAGGATCTCTAAGACTTGTATTATGGAAGACGGCAGATTAAGAGCTCATTTAAAATGTTATTATTTCTTTAATTTGATGACCCATGGTAGCACAGCTGCAAAGCGTATTAAATAAACGTTGCTGTACAAATACCGCTACCCCTTTCATAACCAGCATCAGTGTAATCTATGTGAATCATAAATAAATTAACCAACGGAAGAGATTAGCCGGCATTGATAGCATCTTGTCAAATGTCAAAATACCAGGTGCAATGGTATACACCTATAATTTGGTAATTATAAGCTCCTTTAACTAAGTATATCTATGACTAAAATCCGCCTACAGTCTTGCTTTTTCAAAGAAGCACAATGCCCAGGAAATGTCAGTTTATAATTTTCCTGATAAAAATCATACATCTCCATCCAAAAGAAAAGTTTTGAGTTTCCCTAAGCTGCTGGCATCCTGACTGTGAGCCATTTCTCCTTCTAAATGATACATTCAGTAGAATGCAAGTATCAACAAGCTTAAGTCGTAATATCCTCTGTGACTGTTTTCATATTAGAGTTTTGTGGGGGTGGCACAGGGGTAATTGTATTTTTATCAAGTATTTTCCAGTCAGGGTCTTATATCTGAGGCCAAAATCTAATGTAGATAATGACACTGAATCCTACACCCAAATTACTGTTTTATGATTCCCTCTTAATTTAACCAATTTGCGAATGTAAAGAATGATGATTTAAAGGAAAGATGAGTAGAATATAGATTGATATTTTCCCAGAATACATCCAAAAGAGGAAATCCACCGTGAGAGGAGATAAAACAGTGGTGTTCCCTTGATAATAGGTATTCACACTCTTCTGACAGTGAAATATATTTTGTATTGATCCAGTTGTATTGTTTACATGTTTCTGGGCACAGGTAATCAACTAATCGGTTTATTTTGGGGAATTTCTGTCGCCATGACTACCTGCACCCCTTTATATTGATGGATCTGTGTCTGTCTGGTATTTGGGATGACCTCATGGACAGGAATTCAGTGTTCTTTTTGGGTGGGGGTGGGGAGTGGTTAATGGATGTTGGTGGGAGTTCATGTAATTATGACATCCCTAGGTGAGGGAGGATTCAGTGTCTTGATGAAAGCTTTAAAGGTGCAGTAAGCGATGCTGCGCAAAGATTGTTGATATTTGAACTCAATGGCCAAACCAATACAACCCCGCCTTCAGAGGCTCCGCCCACCAGATCCACAGACAGATAACTACTGGCCAGCCGGCACATTTACATGCTGCCTCGCCCCCTACCATCAACTGTCGTCGCCTGTTGCTGATTGGCTGGAACAGTGTTTTGTGGCTTTCTTTTTTTCAGCGCACAAAGAAAATAGAGAGCTAGGTGACCGTGAGGAGATATTAGCTGAATTTCAACGCCAACGTATTGCTTTTGATACAACATAGCCTGAATAATACACACTCATTTGCATATACACACACACACACACATTGTGCTGCATCCCTTTTTATGTTTATTGGCTTGTGTATTTTGACTAAAGACTTCCTCTGAGTACACTGCCTTGCCAGTAGGGGCCTGGTGAGAAGGCCTTTTTAGCTCCGTCTCCCTTTTAATGGGGCTTGTGGAGGGACTTCATAAAGGAACAGAGGACTAAAGCCTGGCTGTCTTTTTATGAGTGTGGCAGGGTCAAGAATGGAAAAAACAGCAAGCAGAATGGCAGTCTGTGGCACACTGTTGACCACAAGAACCAGCAAGGCTGCAGGACAGTCAGTAAACTTTAAGAGTACATCCTGTCCTCATCAAAGGACAGTCCACAGACACTCTGTTTGATTTGGGTGTAGGATTTGTGTAGCCTAAATGTATTTATGTGTGTTTATGAATGTGAAATGTAAGTATGGAATTCCATCATTAGTGTATGTATACAGTATGTGTGTTCTTGTGCATATTAGTGCGTGTCCCCAAGGGGTGAGGCTGTGTGTCCGTGCTGTGGCTCACAACACCGTGGGCTACGCCAATGATGAAACACAAAGTGTTCTGTCAGCTGAGAGGGGACAGCCACTCAACAGGAAACGTGGCATGGCGTCTCCTCTGAAAAGTCCTTTCACTCCGTTTTATTTTCCCTCTTTTTTCTGTTGCTTTATCATTAAATCATCAACAGAAAATTAGAGTAATTATTGTAATGAACCCACTGACAGGTTTATGTAACTCTGGGTGGATTTTTGAGTGCTTATAACAACTCTACAGTAGTCCGGGGCAGCCCTACAGTCTGGCTTGGAGCTGATGATTATGAGAATCACTTGTAGAATATGTGCATGTGTATTGTTTTCTTTTTAAATGATAATAATGCAGAATACCATGGCAGAAGTAATGTGTGTGTGTGTGTGTGTGTGTGTGTGTGTGTAATCCAGAAGGATGATTTCTTCTTTTGCCTACAGTGCACTGCATGGCGTGAGCTGACTTCAGCGTGTCTGCCCAGCCCTCTGCTCCACACAAGGTCGCTCTGTGTGTGTTCGTCCTCGGAGAATGAGGGGAGGCCACGGCACACAATCCCCACTAAGCACATACCTTTCTGCCCCACAGCCCACCAGCCCAGACACAAACCCAGGGGCTGTATGTTTATCAAGCGTCTCAGGGTAAGACGGCTGATTTAGGACCACTACTCCGTTCCCTTTAACCATCGTTTTCATCGCGAATCACTCTCAAAGAAATGGATTTGAAGCGCTGACTTTAAATCGGCACTCAAAATCTGATATGCTTGGTAAATACCCAAGGCCTTAACCCAACACGGACCACAGTAGATTAACGAGGGTTGACCGAACCGGTCCTCTGGAGCTCTATCATGATGAGCTCTGTTGGTTTTATAAGAGGCCCCCTGTGACAGGATCTGATAAAACACAGCAGGAGGAGGGTTTGAAAGAGAGCTGGAGAGTACAAGAGAGAAAGCTTGAGAGAGACAAGGACATAGAGAGATTGAGAGAGTGCGAGAGTAAGAGCGAGAGTGCACACCTCAATCCAAAAACAATATTTTGACTGAAACCTTACCCTCTCCATCTGGCTCTTTTGAAGGGTGGATTATGACTGGTGCCATGGCTAACTCTTTATCCCACACTGTTCCTTCTGTAAGTCCACTCTGACATTTTTCCTAAAGGACAGTTGTACAGGAAATCAATGTGAGTCCTGTGACTACTATCACACACACTGTGCATCATTTTAATTGAAATAAATGCAGGCACTATACTACATATTTGCTGTATATTAATATAATATAAAACATAGAAACATTTTTATTATAGTGCTTTCTCAACTCATAAGAGGAATGTGAGGTGCAGCAGAAGCTCTCCTCCTTTCTCCCCATACTGTGATTCAAACTGTGGCCTAAGGCACCATCTTTCAAATGACAGGCGGTCCAATTGAAGCAGCCCCATATCTGCTATTTGATTGAAACGTCAAAGATATAAGCAAAAGACTAAGAAAGGGCAAGAATAGGATGACTTCTTGATTAGCCACAGCTCATAAGCTTTCACAAGTAGATTGGACCAAACTCACAATGTACAAAATGAGCACTCGATTAATATTCACGCTTTAAGTTTAAATCAATGACGTTGGATACAGTGCAACTACATCATTCAATTAAATCTCAATGCTTTAACTTTCATTTTCTCCTCATATTGTTCTTTGAGTGTTTTCACCCCTGAGTAAAACTCCATGGCAGATGTTTTGACTTGACAGCCAATGGGCACTGAAACAGTGATGGACTTGTGATACCATTTGAACCCAACTAAACTACACACTGTACCATATTAAATAATGCCATATTAACTCAGTATATGATACCGACTTCCTTTGAACGTATGCCAAGCAAGAAATTGCCTCTTGGTGTATTTTTCAAAGTAAGGCTATATTTAGCATCAGCGCATTTGATCCTTAGCTTGTTGAATCAGAGCATTGCATACTCTACTATAACCAGATATGTTTGTAATGTCAAAGCATTTAACTATGTAGAGCATCTTTATATAATATATAATTTCATTTTTATGTAAACACCTGCTAGGTAGGTTATTGAAATGAAAGAAAGATAACACAGCACTGACTGAGAAATTCTTTAGCAGTATATTTATGTAATGGACTGTGCATTAGTACACATGTGCCATCAACATCATATTGATATTATCATGGTCTGCCTAGTACATTTGTGTCTCATGGTTTATTGTTAGTCCATATGATGAACCACATTGCTATAACATTGCATTTTAAGCAGGAGGGGGCGTCCCGTTCTTTTTACAATTACAGTTATTTTCACACTTACTGACACAGCATGCCATGTCTCTGCATTTGTTGACAAACAAATCAAATCTTTTTGATATCTTTTAACACTTATAACTCATATTTCAAATTTGTGTAAGCTTTTTTGCAAAACCCTTTTTAGTCTGAATTTGTTGGGGAAAATGGAGTATAATTATTTTGGAAATATGTTCGAGAGGTTGCGAAAGAAATGAATAAATTCACTTTTTTATGTGCTAGAGTGAGGAGAAACTAAACCATTGGTGATGTATACGCATCGTGTCATCCTACTTCATGGGTTATTACTGTAACATCCTCTAAGGGAGGGAAATCATTTGCTCTTTTCATTTCTCCTGATTACACACCTTGCAGGAAATTCACACTTTCATGTTTTCCAACCTTTCATTTCCGTATTTTTTTTTCTAAGTGACATATCACTTTGATGTCTCATTTTCAATGATTCTTAAATATGGATTCAGATTCATTTATCACTTTCAGCAGCTAAGGTACCGTTTGTTTTCTCTGTCCATTTATTTGGATATGTTGCTTCATTCGCTAGAAAATCTCACAGCTCAAATTTCAGAAGTCTTTGTGGTTTTGCTTCAAATTAGGTTTTATGTAGTTTGGTGTGGATGAGAAAGTTTCAGTTGACTCTAGGTCCCTTGGAGATAATTTAAACTTGGGGAGAAAAATGTTAAAAACAACCTGCACCTCAGTCTAAATAGAATTTCTGAAATTTGGACTTTGTAAATATAGCCTATACGTGATGATGTGAGTTGACAGAACAATGTATTATCGTGGTTACAGCATGGCTCTAGGGTCCAGTGGATTACCCGCTCATACAAATAAAGGCACGGTTAAGACATGCCCGTTTACTCCCATACAAAAGTTTGAAATTTTTTGTGTTGAAGATGTGAAAAATTAAAAATTTTAGTAGTAATTGTCAGTTGTGCGTGCAGTGATATCTGAGTAAAATTGTATGACGGCTGAGGTAAATCCATCCTTGGCTACACCCTTTGAGATTATGATGAGAAAGGAATGTAACACTCGCTCATGTTAAATGTATGACATGAGAGAGTACAGTGAAACAGCTTCAGCCTGCAGCTCACAGTAGACCAAAGCCTGAGGGAGTACAGTGCTTTGGTGCCCAGGGAAAACAAAGTCTCAGGCCAGAGGTTTAGGGTGTTGCCTGACTCTTCTGTCAACTGCATTTAACATGACAGAACACAACTCTGACTCAGACCACATAGATAGAAAACGTCTGACTAGGTCAGGGGAAAAAAGTGATATGTCAGTCGTTTCATTGTGGCACATTCTGTATGACTGCCACGCATGCAATAGAGTGGAAGTCATTACTTGGTTAAAAAAATACAGAAAGGATTTTTTAAAAAGCCATTGTTGGTACTTTACTGGTATTGTTAGTACAGTATCAACTCATTGTCATGAATGGGTTGTATATCGTATGAAAACTTTTACAACAACTCGTATGATGTCATACAAAATGACAGTGACTGCCGACCAGTCACGTAACGAAGTTTAGCCGACCAATCTTTAGAGTTAAAGGCAGGGTTGGTAACTATTTCCAATATACCCTTTTTATATATTTTTTGAAATGGCAGTTACACCCCAACAGCAATAAATAACTTATAGGCTCTGAAAAAGAAACGAAAATGATCGGTCATCTGTAGCTGCTGTAATCCTGTAAAAATGCCCAGCAATCACTGCCTCGTGGTCCGCTTGGAAAGAACCAATGAAATGCCTTGTTGCCCCACTGCACGTTTTCTACCCCTCCCATGTAAATGCGGGATGCCGGGATGCCGCACACATACACAGTAAATTACCTCATTGCTAACAGTAGTCATGTTTGTTTTAAACATTTGGTATGATAATATCAGGCATTTGCATACCGATGAATGAGACATGAAGTCAAATTGCGGTCCACCCTCCGCTCTGCTCTGAAGCAGCGGTGCTTGTGCACGTCTGTGTGTGGGTCGGAGCCCCGATGGTAGGGGAAGGGTTTAGACAGAGCCTAGTCTATATCCACCACGTTCCACTTCCGGGATTGCCGCTGGAAATTCCCCCAGATTTCACTCTTTTCGGCCGGATGTCTGGTACCTTCCACTTTCTTTGTGTTGGAATTTTAAACTCTGGTGGATTTATGAGGACTATGGTTAACTGCTCCTCAGATCTCTGCAGGATAAATCGACACAGCTACACTATCTGTCCAATCTGAATTTTCAACCTTTGAACGTACCACCAAAACAAGTTCCTTCCTGAGGCTATTTTGCAGCGGCACTGTGGTTCTGCCCTGTGCTTAGCGCTGCCCATGACGATTGTGATTGGTGTACAGGCATGCCAATAAACCAGAGCACGTTTTGCTGTGTGGACTAGACAGACCCTCCTCCGCAGCGCTGTGGAGGAAGGTCTGGCAAAGTGAGACTAGACGGAGCCCTGAGGAGATGCTACTTTCAAATCTAGCTTTTCAACATTACCAACCCTGCCTTTAAGTTTAGCCGAGAAAAGGTGACTGTGAGCCCGGTAGCGGTCACTGTGAGTTGTCGGTCCTTTCAGCGGCCATTGCAGTTAAGTTTAGCTGACAAAATGTGACCGTCATGCAGCGACGACAGTTAAGTTTCATCACCAAAACGTTAGTTAAGATTGGAAAAAAGATTGTGGTTTGTGTTAAAAAAAAAATTTGTGTTTTCCCCTTAGATTCTTCCGGGACACGAATTCCGCTTCCCCACTTGAAAGCCCTGTGTTTCTTAACGGTCTTATACAGCAGCAGTCAACGGGGGGTGCATACAGTAATAAATACATAAGAATTACAGTGCATTACTTTTCGTATATTTACGAATGGTTCTTCACTATATAAATCATATCTGAAGGACTTGCTATCTTTGTTTTAAGGAAAAGCAATAATTAAAAAAAAACAAAAAAAAACTGAATTTGCAGGGCATAAGCAGATACAATCTAGTACTGAATACAACTAAATAGGGCGGGACATCTCTGTGTCAGGCCATGTCTTTCCTCCGCTGTTGAATCTTTGTCTGATTCATATTTATGATCTATATTTCAGAAGACAATGTGATATTTCTTAAATTAGCATCTTCATTAAAGGTGTCTTGTTTCTTCCATTAGATGCTGTCATGGTGGCAGTGCTGTAATTTGTCTGATGTAAATCCTCTCTGCTTTGTGGTGGCTCTGAGTAAGGTACTCCGCAGGGTTTATACACATGCCCGCCAGCCATATTACACGCACATTCACACATCCTGCAAAAACACACAGACATGTACATAGGGCACATAAACCCATACACAGTGAGTACAAGTGCACACACACACACACACACACACACACACACACACACACACACATACGTTGACACTGTATGCATAGGTTCACAGAAAGAAAGAGACTTGTCATCCACCTGTCAGAAGCAGTAATCATTTCAAAGTGTTTTTCTCTGTGGCCTGTGCTACACGCCCTCCATGTTGAACACTGGAGAATAATCATTTAAATGTCTCCCAATCAGCCCTTTTGCCATCTTCAATTACACCTTTCCACCCTTACGTTTGTATAATTTTCTAATCTAGCCGAGGCGTGGGGCTGTCAAATGTGCCAGAGAAAGCAGCAAAGCACGGCCAAAGACTGACAGATGGATCCACCAAGATGGAGAGGCCTGTCTCTGGATCTTCCATATGCCCTGGCACTGCTGGATTATGGTCACATCCGGCTGGATTTCTGCTAGCATTACTGGAAGTACTATAGTGGTTGCTTTCTGTCTGTTAACAACCATGTATTTCTTTATACAATAAAAGCAAAGAAGAAATACAAGCTTTCTGGAGGAACAGGGCTCAGGATGAAAACTAGCAGTTATCAATTTGCACAAAAAGTGACCGAATAGAAAATGTTAATTAATTACAAAGAACTATAACGGTGGTTTAGTTGACTAGTTATTCCGACCTATAAGTACTGCAGAGTGATTACTTGTGCTTGCAGTAGCTCTGATTCCACTCAGTATTGATTTTCTGCCATTTCACAAGTCCAAACTTCCTTCCTTTGTGTAGAGCTACTGAGGGGTAAAAGCATTTTGAAAGGGCAGCTCTTGGTTGAACTTAGTTTCTGGTAGTGCTGTCCTGAGTAGATTGATGTGGAGTGCCAGTATAACCCATTACAGTCTTTTCGGTTAAAGTGCCCAAATGCCCACCACTCTCCGAACTGAAAAAAGCACCTAAAAAGGACAGTGAGCGGTGAAGGGCACCCCGTGCTTTCTTGATTTTTCTTCTTTTATAACAAAATCCTGTTTGAGTAATTATGAGATATTCACAGCAAATAGGTGGAAACAAAAGTCTCTCATGACTACTTTATAGGTTAAACTTTCAGAAGCATCATTTGGATGAATGAAAATGTAATCAGCATGATTGCCTGGCAATGACAATGTAAATATTTAATTTTTTTCAAATGCTGCTCAGGACAGAAATAAGAGATCAGTGGCAATCACTGCCACAGTCATTTCCAAAGACTGGTCAAACACACACACATACACAGACTGATTAGTTAATGCAGCTTCATTATGAACAAATGTGATGCTTCAGTTCTGCTGGCAAATTAAACAGCTTTGGCTTGTGGTTTCTGACTCATTAGAATAGATTTAAGAGATATGTTTAAATGGAACATGTGTCCTTGCTTTTGACTCAAATACCTGATCCAATCCATCAGCTCTCAGAGTGAGCCGGAGCCAAGGCCGGTACATCAAGACACATTCATCTGCTCTAAAAGTGTGAATGGAGAAATACACAAAAGGTTTCAATCCAAAGAAAATTGGAACACTTTCTATAAAACACATATCTATAATATATAACATATATCCACATATTTATTGTAATAGGCTACATGCGAGATTTAATAAGCCTCAAAAAAGCTTTTTGAACGCCATGAGGCATTATAACTATGTCCTGCTTCCCACTGACTGAGAAACAAAGCTCAATACAACACAGTTAAGGTTTTCTTCAAGCAGTCACAGCTTCAATTTGAATGTCTAGTGTGGTCCTAAAGTTATGATCACAGGCTATTGTATCAGGAATTAACAAATGGTATGACAGCCATGGCCATGGTCCGGTCCTTATGACTAAAATAATTACTTTAGTACTACTCACTACTTACATTTCACACACATGCGAGAGAAAGAAGAATGGAAGCATGCAAACATATAGTGCTGTATCCATATGTCAAAACATATACCACATTTAAAACTTGACAAATGAATCATACAACACCTTTATCAAAAGCTGTGACTCTTAAACATGTCAAAATTAATTAATTGTGTGCAATTTAGTTTTTAATTGCTATTTTGCAATAATCAGCGTAAGACAGTTAAGACAGTGTGTCATTGTTTAGGATTTGGCTGATTTGCCCTCACATCAAAGAGCCACTGTAACTACAGCAACTGGCAACTTAAAATGAATACCTGCCTCTTGTAACGTGTTTTTTTTTTCTTCTCTTTTATTCAGGGGTCTGTGCATCCCTCTGAAAGTGGAGGACATCCACTGATATTCTTTCGTCTTTCATTTTCTCCCTCTGAACTCCATTTCCTTCACAGTTTGATTAGATTCCAACGAGCAGGTTTGGCTTCAGCTTTACAACACAGATGTGACAATTTAATAAAGCAAACACGTGGTCCCCCCCATCAGAAAACAGTCCTTCTTTTGTAACCATCTGTTTAGAATAGTGTAAAACAACGCTCCATGTTAGATTTAGTGCCATTCCTCATTTCTCACAGGCGGTTTCATATTGACGAGTGACAAATAGAATTTGGCCAAGGTCTGTGTTTTGGCTGAAAAGTAAACAAAACAACTGGGGATAAATGGCAGAATAGTAATGAATAAACGGAAATGGCATTTTCAACAGCTATAAATATGCATCTATGGTTGTCAAAAGAAAGACAAACACTTCCTAGGGCTATTTTGCACAAAGGTTATGACTTCATTGAGCTCATCCTCCCTCATCAACATTTTCAATTTTTTCCCAGAGTACTCCTGTCCTCAGATCCCATACACACCGGGGCTTGTGTTATCTGTTAAATTATACTTCCTGTCATAAGCCTTCCGTGTTGAACAGCTTTCTGTTTGAAGACAAGTGTAGCTGTTCAGATTTTCCCAACTGGACTTCTGACAGACACTTAGACAAACAGAAATGCAACACCTCTGCATCAGATTCCTCACCACTGCTGAAGAAAGGAGTGTGAGAGAGAGAGAGAGAGAGAGAGAGAGAGAGAGAGAGAGGGGGGAGGGGTGGCGGGAGGGGGCAGATGTAGTGTGGACACCAATTCATATATACTGAGTATATATATATATATATATATATATATATATATATACCTGTCTACACACCAAATCAGTGCAGTGATGAACATGTTGTTCTCTCACCATCCTCTGACTGGCTATGAATTAGAGTCATCTGTCAACACTATTTTCAGACTCTATCAAAACTAAACCGGGCTTTCCTCTAAGAAACCTGGAGAGAAAGTCGACACAAATCACACAAAATAATCTTTATGTTTAAAGACAGCTGTTCCAAATCCTTAATTGAAAGTAGGAACCAAATTAACCATGAACACGAGCACACAGAAATGTGAAGTAATCCAATGGAGCAGCGAGGCACTTTTATGCTTTTCCAATAATGTAAAATGACACTAAAACAGCAAAACCAATGTGTAACACTGACATGTGGAGGCAGAATATTGTTCTTTACGTGAATTTTACATTCCAGGGTAGTCATAGTGACTCATCGAGCAACTCGGTCTCCTGCTGTTTCGCACAAAACCTGTCAAGAGTGTTTTTTTGTCTTTAAATATTCTTAAGCTTTACTTGCAATTCAACTCAGTAGCAAAATAATTTTCTATTTCCCATTCAATCAAAATGTTTAATGTGTTCAATTATGTGTCCAGATTTTTTAAACATAGCTTTTGGCTTGTAGCAGACAGCTGCTCTGCCTGTTCCCCTCCTCCCCTTCCTAAAAAACATCTTTGAGTAGTTTGTTCATTGAGGCCATCCATAATAAGTGCACCAGAAAGGAAAATTATGTCACTTTTTTAAAAAGTGATATTTAGTTTAGTGTGGGTAAAGAGGTTTGCAACCATAGGGAAGTGCTGTCTCACATTTGGTCATCGATGCCATGTAACTGTATTTTGGTTATGGATTTTCACTTTGCTTTTATAGAGTTTTGGTTTTGCGATAAATCGTTTTCTTTTAAGGAACGCTTGAGACGGCTCCATGCCTTGCTACTTCTTCCATGCATGTACTCCTCCAGAATGGGGTAAAGGCGGCGGGACACCCCAACTGTCCTGCAGTCTGTTCTAGGCTTAACTTCTGTTCCACTAACTCTCTGCTCAGTGTAAATTCTTTCTGAGGAACATTACTGTCAATAGTTTGAGTCTACAATTCTGCTTTACTGGGTATTAAAAATAGCATTTAGCAAATAATAATTCTATGTTTTGACAGTGCATCCATGGCCAAGGCTCATGGGATATACTGCTGTTTAATGCTAAACATATTCTTTGATCATTATTAAAAATGCACTGTATCTACTATACCATGGATTTTAGCTTATAAAGTTGCTGTTGATCTACTGGTCCTTTACTCACACACCAAAAGAGAGAAGAGATGACAAAAGCAGCTACTATGCTACAGTGTACAGAATTTCTCTATATGGCTGTTGGAGCACAGACTCACATTATTAGAGCACAGCGTGACTTCTTTTTAAATTTGATGTCTTGGAAGTTTTGGTAATTTTTACATCTTCACATCTAAAAAATACATGTGGGGATGCATTTTTTGTACAGTTATAAATAGAATTGTAAATCTCCAGTTTTAAAGAATATCAATACTAAAAGCGCGTACTAAATGTTCACCATAAAGTAAATACAAAGAGCTCTGCATGTACATGTACCTACTTCATATTGCTTGTACAAAAGAAATATCCCAAAACAAAAGATGCTGCAAAAAAAAAAGTGCACAAGTAAATTAATATCCGGAAATCATCTGCTGGTAATTGTCTCAGCAAAACTTCCTTCTTGAGCTGAAAAGCAAGGGTTTGGACCTTGGACGCTGCAGCTGATAAGGCTTTGTGTGGAGTTATTTATTTTTTGGGGGACTAGCACAACCCAACTTAAAGACTTTACTGATTCAAATTAATTAATCCACTTATAGAGGAAGGGGATTCTGTAGCTCTGAAATGACTTAAATAGTCCACACAAATTAAACTGTAAATTTGTTGCCTTTAATGATATTCCCAAATAATTGAATTGCAGGAATGCTTCAAAATATGTGGCATTAGCATGCAAAAACCATGTGTTTTAGCAATGGATAACCAAAATAAATTTGATATTAATTAATTTTTGACACGGTTCAAGCCTATTAAGTGTGATTGTAATTATCATCTCTGCGGTAAAGTAAAAGCATGTGGGTTTAGTGAGAGAGAGCAGATGAAGCTAATACAAATTTGTGTTTCAGATGTTAGCAAATAATATACAGGAACATGTGTGTGTAGAGAGGGTTACTTGTGCATTTATCACAGAAGTACATCATTTTATATAAGAATTATCAATGCAACATCCCAAGATGGGTTTTGTTTAATAATTCAAATGCTGTGCACTGAAACTGCAAACCAGTATTTGAGGTTGTGTTACGTATTTATATATTATATTTGATATGTATAGTGAATTTGGTCTGGCAGGAAAGTTGTAGGTGTCCCATATTGCTCCTGTTCCTCTTTTTTCCTCCCTAATACTTTGTGACAGCCGTACCACAACAGCCTTGGCTAATCCCAACAGGAAACGCATAGATTAGACATTTTGCACCTGCACATATGATTTTACATGCAATCCATGACAACTGCCACTACCCATGCCAAAAAAAAAAGATAGACACAGTAGAAAAATAAGTACGACGTAATTATCCCTTTCTAATTTACTGAGTGAACTTGGTGGGATAATTGATGCAGCGTTGTTCCTTGCACATCTGTTTTCCGTGACACATGCCACAATGTGTATCTGTGTACGTGCAGGTTTGGGATGCTTCTGGCTGGAGACAGGTGAGAGTTCCTTCACACCTTTGCTGTGAATGTTTTTGACACACACACACACACACCAACACACACACACACACACACACACACACACGAGCACAGAGCGGTGATACACACGCTTTTGTTAAAAACATCATCCCACCATTGTGTTTATGAATACAGTGTGCAATGTATATGTTGTGGAACATACACTATACTGTTCAGTATAGATTCAAGTTTAAACTCTACAATCTGAATGCAAATTTGTAATCATATTTAACCCTTAAATATGTTTTTCAAACATTCCTACATTACATACCTCCGGTCACTTATATAATGCAGATTAAGCCATATATTAAAATCGTATTGCTTGTACTTTTGTATGCATTATTAACAATAACTAACACACACAAAAATATATTTTTGTCATTTACGAAATTGATAATTGTCAGAGTCTGGCTCCCCAAATTGGAAATTTGGCCAGGAAAACTACTTGTGTGTTTATAGCAGCAATGTTGAGGTAGCAGAGGTAACTCTATGAGGTTCCCTCATCAGTCCTAACTTCTCTTGGGCCCGGTACTTGGAAGGGATCATGACTGTTGTGACATTCAGAGTTCATCTCTTCTGAGCTAGGTTCATCATTTTCACCATGCAACATCAAAGAAACTGCTGGTCTGCACTAAACCTGACACCCAGAGGCTGTACCATCATGCTACTGTGAAAGTGGGCTAATATAAACAAACTTTGGATTTTGCATCAAGCACTGTGAATACAAAATACACTCTTATATACCTTATGTCTCCATGGACCCTATAAACGTTTCAGAGAAAAACATGCAAAACAAAAAAAAAAAGTTTGAGGAATACCAGGGAGATGAGTGCTTAATTGAATTATTTGAAGGAACAAGATGTGTAAAATAGGCGTCGGATCACTAAATAACCAAGACTTGCATTTGAGGGTTAATTCGCCACTGAAATATTTCTATGTTTTACAGTTCTCACTCAATCTCTGCAGCAAGAGTTTCCAGCAGCACACCCTGCAACAACAACACAAGGAATTGAAGAAAATATCCTGCCATTTTATAAAATTTCAGCATCCAACTGATGACAACTCTGCCCTCATGTTTAAATTGTGTGCAACAGATCTTGTATGATTTCAACAAAGTGTAGAATTCCACATCATCTTGTCAATAAACTTCAAACCTTTTCAAGGCTGCAACAAGCAGCAGCTCTGTAAAAGATGGATCCCCTCCAGATCTACATATTGACTCTACATCTCAAGCCACTTACTGAACATTCATTCAAAAGAGCATCATTAGCACGCCATAAAATGGTAATATTCACATTTGAAACATAATTTTTTACCAAATAGAGATCTGTACTCCTAGAATAAATTCATCAGTCATAGAAAATCATTCCGGCGTTACTTCCATGCCACCAAAATCCATTCACAAAGTTTCATTTTGCTAACTTGGCAGTCATTGGGCAGGCAGAAAAGCTGACGCTTTAACGCAGGTTACACTTTTTGTTCTCAGCAGTCAGGTTGGATTGGTGAAAATGAAGTGTTTATTTGTGAAGTAAAAAGTGTGTTGCATATCTATTTCCATTATGGGTATTGGAACAATTTTATATAATCCTTATTGAGATGCAGTTTTCCCTGGAGATGGTGTGTCTAGCCTATTTTCACCAACAATGCTGATTCACAGATGACGGTATGCCATAATGGCAGATGCAACAGGATGACCTCCCCCATTCAAAGCTTAATACCCCCTTCTTTAAAAGGGCCCTATGGTGAGGGCTAATGAAATGCATCTCCTCTTCAGCTCCCCAGTGGGTTGAAGAGGATTTTTCTGATTGAAAACTTCCTGGAGGTGTCTTGCTTGGTTTGTGAAACGTTGTAATTACTGCTGGGGGTCTCCTCCCGCTCTGTTTGCAGGGGGGCTGAGCAGCGTTTGCTCGCACTCCAGGGTTCTCCCTCAGTTCAGCACACTTAGGCCCGTCTAATTAGAGTCCCTGCCACATCTCTGTACTGCTGTCTCCATGCGCAGCTGGGGACAACCCCCAAATCAAGCTGTGGCACACAAACGCTTGCCGACCCATGTTCTGCAAGCAACAACAGGCGACACTCCTAATGCGATGGAAATATTAGCTCCTTTTCTCTCTCTCTCTCTCTCTCATTCTCTCTCTCATTTTCCTCTTCAACCACCACCACCATCCCAGTCCTCTTTTCTCCATCCTTCTTTTTTTCCCCTCGCTTTGTTCTCCCTGTTCTCCTCACCAAGCTCCGGCACAGCAGCTACAAAGAGCCCCACATAGGAAGATGAGAGGGAGCAGAGAGTGAAAGGGTTCAGATGCTGCACAGCGCTAGTGTGCTCGTACGTGTGTTTGTGTTTCCGTGTGTGAAAGTCTGAGAGTGTGAGGCGGCAGGAGATCGCCAGGGTAGTGAGAGTCGGTAGTACACCCAGAGGCACTGAGAAAGAACAGAGAGAACACTTGCCCCCACCCCCCCTTCAAGAGCAGTTGTTCAACCCCCCGAGGCGAGGTGATTCAGGAATGGGGGGGAGCAACAAAGGGTGGAGAGGTGGCAGGCAAAGCTACACTCGTCTGCTTTTCTCTTTCACCTGTTCACCTTTACAATCTCTTCAAACTCTCCCCCACCCGTTCCTTATACCCAGTGGGTTCATGGAAACTGGTGGTGTAGATTTTTTTTTTTAACTTCTCCTTGTATCAGATAAAGTTGAGAAAACACCAGCTGCCTGTGTACTTGCAAATCTTTAAGATACAAGCAGATATCTTGTACAGGTGAAATTCCCATGGATGTGTGTGAACATCAGTGTGTGTGAGCGCATGCCCATAAGTACTCTCCATTGCAATGAACATACACTCTTGTATTGTCCATTTGCTTTTTAACAATTGGAGTATTTCAGTTATATTATGGCTGGTTTGTATAAAAACCTCACCTTCTAAACACAGAGAGAGTAGTATGGCATCCTACTCTAAGGCTCTGCGTTCATTATGTATACTGCTTGTATGTTTCCATGTATGCATGCATGTGTTTGTGTGTGAGTGTGTTTGCATCTAATGAGGCTGTGTTTGCTTCGATCAAGAGGGAGGGATCATAAACACGGACGGGAACAGCAGTGTTTGAGTCACATACAATAAGGGATGAAACAGTGTGCAACATAAAGCATGATGTACCCTCTGGGACTTGATCACACACACACACACACACACACACACAAACACACACACACACACACATACACAGAAAAACACATATAGACTGTGCATCTTTGCATGCTAATCAATTGGGGAAAACAACACAAACCAAAGAGCGACCATGTTTTGAAGAGGCCCTTGTTCTGATCATTTGGAGAATATATATATATATATACTTTTGTGAAAAAATAAGAACAAGATAGGCTGGGGGACCTTGTTTTATCCCAATAACACAATCCTGCACCTGGAGAGTCGAGGGAAGTGATCATATCTACCAAGTACACTCTCAGTTCTGCTCTAGCTTTTCTTCCATTTCTCTCTCCCTCTGTCTCTCGTGTTTGAGAACACACACCTGCAGCCAACCACTAACCACGCGCCATGCTTCAGTAATCTGCTGACTCCCTCTGATTTACAGCTTTATGTCTGGTGAGTAGCCAAAGAACTCTGGCTGCCTGGCAACTTGACACTGTGGACCATTTATTAGACCCAGTCGCCTACACCATATACCATACCAAAACAAGGGCAACAAACAACTTGTGTGTCATGGCTGGGTTTTCTGACTGAAAGACTATCTGTGTGTGTGTGTGTGTGTGTGTGTGTGTGTGTGTGTGTGTGTGTGTGTGTGTGTGTGTGTGTGTGTGTGTGTTTTAGATGACAGGAACACTGAAAATTCCACAATTTCACACGGGTATAGTTGCCTATGTCCATAGGCAAACTTGAGTGTCAGTGCTTCTAATTGCTGAATATACAAACGTTTTCTTCATAATTTTGTTTCTATGTTTTCCAGTATTTGTCTGAGGCATTTTTTTGTATTTTGATCAGAGATGTGGTAGTGAGGGAAACAGTGGAACAAAATATGCAAGGCCCAAACATGATTTTATCTGCAATTGTTACGTTATGAGCTTCTAAGTAAATAATTTCTCTTGCTGAATAAAACAGTTTGGCAGACAATTCTTTGTGTCTGAAACAATATTGGATTCTCTTGGGGTCCCTCCACCCTCTCTAAGAGCTGCACATGGTTTAGTCCATCCCCGCAGTATGGTGTACACAAATAAAACATTTTTGATTATTGTGCGGATGCTTGTATGCAGATATTTAAAGTCAACTTCCAGGCAACCAAATAACCTGAATACAGGCCACTAAAAGAGAGGGACCGTTTAGTGTAAGCATGTAGATTGAGCCTAGCAAGTTAGCATTGGTTTACTGTAGTTAGCCTGCTGATAAATCAAGCAGCCTTTCCCTCCCCCCATCTTCTCACGTTACCAAGGATGTGAGTCAAGGTGAGGTTAGTGGTGACTAAAATATTCATATAAACCATTTGCAGCATTTTACACTGAAAGGAGATTTACGTCTAAAAGAGTAAATAAACTTGCTAGCACTGCAAAATGTCCAATGAAGTCCAGCGAAAGAAATACTATTTTACAATCATCTCTGCAAGCAAATTTCATGGTAAAAATATCACAGAGTAATATTTGCTTAAAATGTAGTATGGTATTGTGAAATAAAAAAATGAATTGCTAATTACCCTAATCTCCAGACGCATGTGTTTTGTTGTTATTCGGTTATTTGAACATCCTTGATGGATAAATTCAACTAGTGAAAGTTTATGCTCTGTGTTATGCTCCTTATTTTGATACCGAACTGTGTAGAGGCGACAGTAAATGAAACAAGGGACGGTGTTATGATTCTTATATGGACTTATATGGTCAACGTCACAATTACATGGTCAGCATCCTCCACCCCTCAGCCACCAGGACACCCCTCAAAACTGCTTTCAACATCATATCAAAATCATATGTAGAATCGTATCAGTCATTAAAATGGAATTTGAATAAAATGGAAAATATAGATATGTTGTTTTAGTGTTCATCATTAACATTTTGTAACAACAATCTTGTAACCAAATGTTTTGTTAAGCATTTAAGGTTGATCCTATTTGATGACAGCAGGGGTTACTTTCATTTATAATTTTGATCGTGTTGGTGTGAATACAAGACATAAAAAAATAAAACAACAATATACAACTAATAAAAGTCATGTGTCAAATTATTTTTTTCCCAAACAAACACAACATGCTGCTTGGACTCTTCTCCCTCATGATTTCACCAGTAGCCTAACACCGTCATTAACACTGTCAAGAGAGCAGCTCTTAAAACTAAGCGTGTCTTGCTTTTTCCATCCACGGTGTAGGCCGTGCGGATGGAGTTGTCATCAGTTTAGTCCTCGCCCTTGTTTTAACACATCTCCAGGGATCACTGCTTCTTGAGCAGACATTTTCATTTACTTTTTTTTTTCCTATTTAAACGTGTTTCTTGGCAGGTTGACCTGTCGAGAGGAAGCCCACGGTGCCTCACAGCCAGTTGAGCTGCATTCAAAAGCTGTTAGAACTGTGTTCAAAAATGCTTCCTCTGGATTCAGCGTCTGGGGAGCTCAGAATACTCTGGAGAGCAGCTTTTCTGTCTACGCCAAACTTGAGAATATAAAATATATTAATAAATCAAATTTAAAGCATCAAATGCATTTAAGAATTGTGTGTATTAAACAGAGCACAAGTAAATGATATGTTACGATAAATTTGTTGATCATATCACCGTCCCGTCCATCATGTTTTTAATGAGAGTGTGTGTTTTGGCTACATAAAACTGAACTGCATGCTTTCTATGAAGAATAAATGAGGTCCAACGCGACGCACATCTGAGGAAGTCCTTGATGAACAATATAAGGCAAAGACAGTCTGTTGCAACAGGTCTGATACGTTAAACTAGCCTTAAGCAGGCTAGAAAAATGAAAATCAGTCATGGTTTGTGAAAGAGAGAGTATCTCTATCGCCTTGTTAATAAAGATAATTGCATGCAGCAAATCATGTGAGTGTGATAAAAAGAAAGAAATGCATGTATATATATACATATGTTTGTGTCTGTAAATGTACTGTATGTGCTGTCTATCATATACACACATGTGCATGCAGCCATATAAGCACACATGCAAAACACATCTTTTTAAGACCATTGTATATGTTATGTCATTGTAGAGATTGTAGAAGTTTCCAATATATACAGTATTTTGCTTTTTTAGTGTGTGTGTGTGTGTGTGTGTGTGTGTGTGTGTGTGTGAGAGAGAAAGAGACAGAAAGTGAAAAACAGAAGTAGACAAAGAGAGAGCAGCATGTCCTCCCATCTCAAGGAGGGAGAGTGATACAACTGAGAAAGCAAGAGGACGTGGGAGGCGAGCGGGTGGGTGAGGGGTGAAGAGGAGCCCATCTAAACTCATTTTGAAAATCAGAACTTCTTTTCTAAAGTCAGCATTTCAAATCAGAGCGTGTCCCCTCTCATTTAATGCATCATTTTGCGAAGTGATAAATTTGTGAATTAGACATACATCCTTTTTGCTTTTAAGATACTGGGCCTCATAAGGGAGGGAGCACTGTGGAGGATTTAAGAGCGTTTCGCCGTGTCAAACATTAAAACCCACAGGGAGAGCATCAGCACAATTAGACTGGGGTGAAGGGAAGAGAGAAAAAAATCCACAGACAAAATCAGGATCTTAAGAGCAGCAGCGTTATTCGTCTGTACAGTAACGTGGTTATCTGTCGCGGGTGATCCTTTTAAACGCTTCGTTTGCAGGGATAAAAGCAGAGCGGAGGAAATAAACTTAGTTCTGCCTCCAATCTGCAAATCCTTGGTGGTCATGGAAGATGATCCCAATTTGCTTCTGAGCAGCACTGTCAGATCTCACAATAATAAATAATTTAAGACTTTAAGCAGCAATTATGCTCGATAAATGTGGAAAGCCTGTAGACCACTGCTTGCCGTAGCCAGACGATGCTGAAGCTCCTACAAAAATACACCAGTCGCTACTTATGTCATAGCCAGTAAATCATGCAGAAAGGTTAATGAGAAATATTTGATTTAGGCTAATATCAGGTGCATTCTCAGAACCTACTGCAGTTCTTTAAGTTTATATAAAATAAGGTAGGCTATATAACTGTATTTATTCATCAATGATAGAGGATTTGTTTGGTCTGAAAATACAATCACCAACACACATCCTAAAGTTCAGTTTGGGGTCCCGGAGACCCTGGGCCATCTTTTTATCAGCTTCATTCTTAATGCTTCCTCCTTATTTTATGAGAATTGCTTATTTAAACAGGATTTGAACTGAAGACACGTTTCAGAAGGCTGCTACAAAAAATGACGCATTCCTTCTATTTTGGGTCTCAAATACTCCAGCTGTAAACATGGTAAATTACAATTGATTTGCATACACTATATGTCTCTGATTGGTGTTGGGGGTACTTTTTACACACTCCAGAATCGCAGATAAATCTAGGAGAGACCTACATTTTTTGAGTGAACAATTATTTATTGACATGCGCACAATAAAAATGACAAATGAGAAAAGTCTTTGGCGATTAGACACCATCATGACATCATCAAATTCCCATTGTGACATCATCATATTTTAAAGGGGGTAGAGGAGCAGTGCGTAGTGTAGGATACCCCCGATGGAGTCTAGACACTGGATGTGATGGTGATGAATATAGAGAATAGGCTCTTTCGAGATGAGCCAGGCCTGCGCAGAATCAATAACCGGCGGTCGTCGCCCAATGCTTGCCGGTTAGATTTGTATTTGACTTGATTCCGACTCTGACTTGCTCCGACGTCATGCACACGTGGGCAACGATAACCTCACGACATCAAGGCGGCCGCAGTTTTTAGAGCTCTCAGCTGATATAACAGCTGATTGGTCAGCTGATTCAGAATTGATTCAACATGATGACGTTTTATATAAACATTTCATTTTTATGGAATTGGAGAGATTTTGATTGCTATTTGTCTGAGTTGAAGGCTTATTCTGTTGACATTATTATCAATAGTATTGACATTTAGTAGTCAGAGAGACTAAATCCGTTAAGATTACAGATCATCTACGGTCTGTTGTATGTTAACATCAATAACAGATCTCATGTAGAGCATTTTAACAGCTACTCTGTCATAATAAAAACAACTGGAGACAGTGTACAAACTGATATATGGGTCTGATAACAATTCAATAAATCAAAATTGGACCTAACAGGATGTGAGTCCAATTCCTGTTGGACTTCCTGTTCAGACTGAAGGCTGCTGGAAATGGATGTAAACCGTCCGACTTGACCGCATCTTTTTGTCACCGCCCCCTGCTGCTGCTGCCTGCTCCCGTCAACTTTACAGGCGAGGCGCAGCTCATCTCGAACAAGCCTAATGTTGGATCTGGATACATGAGAAGAGGAGTGAGCTCTGATGTGCTCAGACCTGGGTGCTGGAAATGATGAACTGAAGGTGAACGGGGTGGACAAAGGACATGAAATGAGAGCTGTCTGCCATGGAGAGAACGTTTAAATATTGACAGCAAAGATGTGATTGTCCGATAAAGATTGTGGTTTAACTAAAAGAGTTAACACCCCTAACATAAGATTAGAATTTAAGCTTAGCTTCATTTGGATAGATGTTACTGGAGTTTGATGACAGTCATTACTGGAGTTTTATAACAATTTCAACATAAGAGGTCTAAAGCTGTCCAAAATGTCCCAAGAACTTATTTAGACCCTGGTCCCTGCGGTCGAAACGCAATGAGTTCCTCAGAACAGTGCTAGTTCCGGGGGGAAGTTCCTGCGGTCGAAAAGTGGCAGTTTTAGGAAGTTCCATCTTGGGGTCTAACTGATCCCAAACATAGTATCACTATTGAAGATAACATACTATTACAAGATGTTTTGTCGGTGAATAACATTTAGGCAGAACAAAAGGAATATTTTTGGGTCATTGTTGTTCAATAAAACAAATCAATAACAATATCTCCCTGTTTGGTGTAATAAAAATGCTTTTGTGCCAAAATTGAAATTTCAATTCAATACTTTCAATACATTTCTATGTACAGATAAAAAGGTCAAAAGACAATAAAACATAAGTACTCTATACATTTTTTTTCATTTGAAGTTATAATTATTATATCTATACTAGCAGCAGGGTCTGTGGGCAGCAACTAAGGATTATTTACATTATTGATTACGTTTCCTATTATTTTCTTGATTAATCACTAAAAGTGAAAAATGCCCATTACAATTTCTGTGATTTCAAAGTGGTCATCAAATTGCATCTTTTCTCCAATAATTTCACTTGAAATGGCAAACAGGCATTGACTTAAACAATTCAATAATCATCAAACTAGTTGCCAATCAATTAACTAATCAATGAGGAAGTAAAGCCAAGGTGAACAAAACACAACAAAATCAGTATGTATTACAACTCAAATTCCAGCATTACTACTGAAGAATGTTAGCCTGGAAAGAGGAGCGCTATTAAGGCATTTTTTTAAAAGCAAGATGGCTGCAGCTAATATGGAACTTTCTGTTGAAGTCCCATATATGTTTAAATTCTGAAAAAAACGGCAAAACGGTGACACTCGTTCTCAGACGCTACACCGTCACAGCTCATCTCTGCACACTGTGATTACATTTGTCAGTCGCTCAGTACTATGTAACCTTTCGTTGCTCTGATTCGTTGTCCATTTGCGTCCACAGGCATTTTGGTCTCCTGCCGTTGATAATGCTCCTTGGAAATCGAAATTGAACTGAGAGGTTCCAGACTAACTCGCATTTCCAATTTGGTCTGGCGACGGATGTATTTCATTTTATGGTTTTGATTGATTGATTGAATCCCTATTACACTTACAGTACATCACTGACAAGTCAAGTCTGATACTTCACTCCTGATATGAAATGTAAAAAGGTAAATAAAGGTGTTTGCACGTCTAAGGATTTACAGGCCTACCTACTGTAAATTAAATAACTATGCAACAACGGTTATTAAATACATGTCAGAGCGGCATTAAAACAAACTTTTAAGTACTGACAAAGACTCTGTGAAACTGTGAAACATGTAACTTCCGACACTCCCAGTTTGGATTGTAACCAATAAACCAATCAGTCAAACAGCCAAGTAAACAATAAGTAGAAACAATCTGAGCCAAGGCGTGCAGGGAGATAGGGCTGTCTGGTTTCAGAAGGCTTTGCTTAGGTTTGATTTCTCTCTCTGTGGTTTGGTTTGGTCTCTCATGAGCCGTCTGCCTCTTCTGTAGCCCCATGTTTGCCTTTTGTTTCTGCTAAAAAGTTTGCCAAATCATCAAGACTCCTCCAGCGTCTACAGCTGCTTAGGTGAGACACTAAATGTAGAACAATTACACAATTTAAAAATAAAGGATGGAAAATTACTCTCGATTGCTTAACAGTTTGTTCTTTTTCACAATGCAATGTCATTTGATTAATCTTTTTATAAACGTAGATTTGAAGTAAAGCTTCCCCCAAATCATCATTAGTTCTTTTAGAAAATAGCGCCAATGCAGCATTTACATTTATTACTGACTGGGAGCATTTAATTCCAGGATGTGAGTTGTGAGGTCTGTTACACAGCATGCTCATTTTCATTTTTAGACTGGTGAAGGCTGCAGAGGGAAACAAAGCAAGAGAGCACTAGAAAATGAGACACAGATACTTAGAGAGAAAGAGAGGCTGTAAGGTTGAGATTTTTGCACGGGCCACTATTTACCTAGAAGATTCACTGTGTCCATTTGGGTTAGATATTTTGGTGGCCACTGGAATCCAGTTTGTGAATACCTGCATTGAGCCTCTTGGGCAGAGGCAGTGCTGTGAGGCCACGGACAGGCAGGAGCCACTGGTCACCACAGTTTGAACACGGTGCCCTCATGCTGTTTGCTCCTCTGCCGCCTCCTCTCCTGTATGGCCAGCACTGTGTTTGCTCATGCGTGGATATGAAATAGCAGCAAATATGATGTGATGTGTGGAAATGAGTGCCACCTTGCAGGAACCGAGATGCGTGTTTATTTTACTTTATGAAGTTTTTCTTATGTGTGTATTTGTCTAACTCCTGACAATCCTGGTAGAAATATGAATACAGGTGTGTGTCTATAAATTATTAATCATAAAAGGTTATGTGGTATTATGTAGTTTAATTTGATTTTGATGAATTTTAAAATCATATCCTGCTAAAGTAGTGTGTAAACATTCTGGATGTATGTCTTGAGCCAACTGTTGGGACATATAATCTTGCTGGGCTTTTTTTTCAGATTCAAAAAACATTAGAAACTTTCAAATTTAATCAAATCAAACTAACTGGTCAAAGTGCAGAAAAATCTAATAAATGCAAATAAATAACATCTACATATAATGCTGTTTCTCCACAATGTTCACTGTCACTAAACAACACAGCTGCCATATTTTCTTCACAAATAATTCTTGCAATGCAATCATCTAAACAAACAATACAGCAGTTTAATTCAAAACAACGGTTATTTCAGTGCACAAAACCATGTAACACAGCAATTGTTGCCAGACAACAATGGCTACATCAGCTGCAGAAGTTGCACCAGTATCTTGCACTAAAGGCTGACACAAACGAACGTCGAGCCAGAGTATTCCTGGAATATCATGGATGTGGCCACAGGGGTATGAAGAGAGCAGAGACAAGAGGAGAGGACTAGAGTGTAGGGGTTTGAAAGAGAGACAAGGGAAAAGAGAGAATTCCCAAAGACTTTATTCTCCTACGTTCTCTTTTCCATCAAGGTTTCAGCTTAGTTAGTAATGCTGGAATCCAGTAAAAAGTAGAGAAATGAAATGGCATTATACGAAATGGCATTCTGACACTATGCGCTGTCGACAGAATCTTTTAAAGTTAACAGGCCATATAATTCATCCAATAACATATTAGACACTTTCCCACAGGCTGGGGTTAGTCATGGAGAGCTGGAAGGGCTGTTTGCTGTGTTGTGTTGTGTTGTGGTGGGGGCTGAAATAAGCTTATTATCAAATTTCACTCTGAAACTTTAGAGTGCCTATTTCTTGTGCCTATAGAGCCTTATTTCTTGGATGCATGAAATGCCCTGTCTCTTCTGTGAGGGTGGCTGGTAATGCTGAGTGGCAGGTACTCCAGAACAGAGTCCAGTCTGTCGCCAAGGTGATGACGTTATGGCAACCAGCTGTCAAATGGCTGGATAACCGCCACCGTCGTCGACAAAGACGCTCACCAGAACCAGATGCTGCTAGCATTACCACCAATTAGGAGTCAGGAGCTGGGTGCCTGTCGGAGGAGAAGGAGGCCAACAGAGAAAGGGGGGACAACACCATCACTGTCAGACACTGACCACTGAGGGACAACAGAGCAGAGGAGAAAAAACAGGAGAAAAAACAGAGGGAAGACAGTGAGATACATGGATGGAAAAGAGAAAATGAATTTCTAGTGACGGTTGCTTGTGGTTACAAATTAATTAGTTAACATCTTCAACTTGTTCCATGAATGTAGGTGAGAAAGGGGAATTCATAAGATACAAAAAAGCAGAATCTGCCACATAGGCTCGTTGACGTTTGCGATTTGGACATGCTTTCCTGAAAAACATCTGACATTTGACGCTAGGATTAAGACCGACGGACGGAGGGACGGACGGAGGAACGAACAGATAGATACAGTAGATAGATAGAAACAGAAGTATACTACCTGCGCCATCAATGCCATCAACAGTGTGGCATTAGGTGAACCTTGAAGTAATGAGAGGGAACAACATGAAGAGACTTGCAGTCTGGCTTTTGCACAGCATCGTTACAGCAGCATAAATGTCCTCTGAACATGAAGAGCTCTGTTTTCTAGTCAAACATGTTCTGAATGGAGAGTAATTTCATGTCCTTGTGTAAAAGTATACCCTATTGTTTGAGAATTAAGCACAGCATATAGGCCTGTAATTATACCTCCACAATAGCGGGTTTTCAGAAAAGGGCTGGAAATAGCATTGGAGGGTTCCGGTCTGGGCTTCGAACTACAGAGCTACTAACAGGCTGATAGACTGTAAAATGGCAGAGAGCAGAGAATAGAATCAGAGACGTTTTTATGTTTGTGGATTGGAGGGGGCTGCTGCCATTGTCCAGTAACTTCCTGATTTGCACTGTGGTGCATGGTTTATAAATGTGGGTACAGTGCTACGAAGGCTATTGTTAAAGGCAAGACTATTGTAAAGAACGTTTAGAGGCGAGGCCATCAGGAAGAGGAAGAGAGAAAGTAAATGAGATAAAACAGGACTGAAGATGAGACAATTAAACGAGGAACAGACACAAGAGTGTCAAAATAAGATTCTCTGTCAGTCCGCCTCCATAGCCATTACGTATCCTGAAATAACATTGTGCTTTTACCCCAATTTCATAAGTGAGCTGCCTGGCATGGTGCCTAACTACCCAGCAAATAGAGGGAATAATATCATTATATCATATACAATACAGGGAAATCCCAGTGGTGAGCAGACAGCATGAGCAGCTGTGATAGAGATAGTAGGCATGCGCACGTCTGTGTGTTTTTATGTGTGTTTTTATGTTTGTGTGTGTGTGTGTGTGTGTGTGTGTGTGTGTGTGTGTGTGTGTGTGTGTGTGTGTGTGTGTGTGTGTGTGTGTGTCCGCGCGCGTGAGCGTCGTCATTGACTTTGGCTTTATAGCAAGCTCCCGGGCAGTGCTTTACCTGGGACCTAATCAGTCAGTGAGCCTCACTACCTCCCGGGACCTCCCAGCTGGAGGGGGGGGATGTGTGTGCATGTGTGTGTGAGAGAGAGAGGAAGTCTAAAGGGGGGCTGCAGACGGCTGTGCTGAACAGAACGGCCTTCTGGGAGCCAGTTCGACCCCCCTTCTCAGTTTCAGTGCCCACGGCTCTCTCTGACTGGCCACAGTCAAGGTGATCTTCTGTTCCACTATACACACCTCCACAGGTACACACACAGACACACACGGACAGACAACGCAATACAGACGGTTTGAAATTTCACTGTTGTACTGATGTATAGGAGGTAAATGAAACTGTCATGTGCTGCTCATTCACACCCACACATACCGCACACACCCAAACACAGACAGCAGAAAATTGTTGCATGGTGGCAAATAAGGTCATATAATTTCTTTCCATAGTCAAATCTGGTTTGCGCCCAAATTTTGAGGGAAATGACCCATACAAATTAATCAGCCATCAGTGTAACTCCTAACTGCTTCAGACAGTATTTACAGGACATGGCAGCCTTTGTCTGGAGCTGGGAGCGCTAAGCGCGGCCAGGCGGCGGTCTTACTCGATGAGGAGATGCTGGACGTTAGCCACGCTGAGCTTCAAGAGCCCCCTGGGCCTCAGTCCCTGGGGTGAGCACGGGTTCAAGGAGAAACCGCGTACCAGTCAACTGCCAGTCCACAAGCTTCAAAATGGCCAACCTCCACCTGGAGAATCACTTTGCATGGAGAAAAGAGGCGACGAGGTGGAGAGAAGGAGACCGGAGAGAAGAAGGATGGTGAGGAGGAGAGGAAACATAGCAGGTTGCCATGACGAGAAAGCAGGGGAATAAAACACAAACAGAGGCGGGTGGCACTGGGGTTGTCAGCAGTGAGAGCAGTGACAGCTTCCCTGGCACGCCTGGCACCCTCCGTTTGCAGAAGTCTGGTGGACAGAAAAACTCAGACTCCTCTCCTACAATACAGTCCCACATTATACCACCTTTCTTTTTTGTTTTCATTGAAACTTAAGCTTCTCAGACGCCTGTCTAATATGAACTGTGCTTTGTGGTACTGTACCTTTCCAACCTAATCCTTCATAGTCATGGTCCACTGGATGTGACAGGAAGACCACCTGTGGCCAGGCAGACTGTGACCTAAATGGAGCTTATGGCAGGTCAGCTATAGCGTGTGGGTGTGTGTATGTGTGTGTGTGTGTGTGTGTGTGTGTGTGTGTGTGTGTGTGTGTGTGTGTGTGTGTGTGTGTGTGTGTGTGTGTGTGTGTTCAGTGGAGGGGGTGTGATGTGTGTATCTGTGCATTTGTATGCAGTCTTGTATTGTTTTAAAGCGTGCTGTATGTTTGCGTGTGTAATGTTATGCATGCAAATTTGATTGTCTTTGTATATCACACACTTTTACCAAATCTGTTCTTCCAGCCCACAGATGGGCCTACCGGATAATGTTGGAAAGACAATAACTGCTGAGGATGAGCCGGCATACTGTGGAGGACCTGGCAAAGGAGAGCCGGCTATTTGTAATGGGGGGAAAACAAAGATGATATAAGATTTATTGAACCAACACAGCAGAGCAAATGAACAACAAATGAACAGAGCTCAGTGAAGGATAAAATAACACAGTGGAGAGGAGGCGTCCACAAACAGCAGTAAAAGCAGTCCGGTATCGATCCGGAGAAGTGAGCCTGCCAGCTACTGCTACCTTCCTCTTTCCAGGAAGACTGCACATACAGGATAGACCTTAAGGCAATGTATTGTATGCTGTGTGTGTGTGTGTGTGTGTGTGTGTGTGTGTGTGTGTGTGTGTGTGTGTGTGTACAAGTTAAAGGATGTGTGCATATTTGCCTTCAGTCTGTGATCTTAGAAGTCAGTAGGTCTTTTAGTTCACAGATATGTACTGTACATAACTCAAAGGACCAGTCTATACCGTGTATTATATGAATGTAATAGAAGTCACTTGCAAGCATTTTGTCCATAATGAATATCCAACTCTGGACGGGCCTGGACAGTATTGGTTGACACACAGTATAATCTTAATTGCATATGAATTAAGTGGAAGTGGGCTGAAATGTCACAGTGCACACAGTAACTCAGTTAACCACCTGGAATATATGACACCACGTCTCTTCTGGTGAAGACAGGACATCCCTAGCATGGGGGAACTGGGTCAGGGCTGAAATATTCATGGTGTAGGCTCTAACACACACACACACACACACACACACACACACACACACACACACACACACACACACACACACACGGACAGACCTCAGACTGGGACCTGCCAGCCTGTTGCTGGTGTGCTGAGCTGGGGCAGCTAAGCTTCCTGGTTGGTTTGTGTGTGTGTAATGTGATCTGTTGTCAGGAGATAAGGTGACAGCAACTGGGTACAGAGACATACACATTTTGAGTCTGCTTGCTAATATATGGTCGCCATCTCAGCCCAAACCCGACAGAGCCAGAGGTTATTTACATACCCGTGCCAGTTCAGACCCATTTTCGCATGTATAGTGAGGGTTTGGCTCAGGTTTCAGCCTTAAACATAAATATTATTATTAAACATCAAATGTTACTATTAAACTCACTACTGTGGTTTTGATGTTTTGAAATAGTATAGGGGAGGGTAATAAATGCCATATTATTAATAACACTGTGGATCGTCAAAACAAAAACATTACCTTCACTACTGACTTTCCCTTATAATAAGTTCCATAACCTTTAACAGGACTGATTCCTTTTCTTTCTGGAACAAGTTTTGCTCTTACCTTGCAACAGTACTTTCTTTGGACTGTCACTGTCCTAACCAAGAGCAAACACGGCTCTTTAAAAGGTGAACTCTCTGAAGAATGCATGTAGGCTACTGCTGTTCCAGTGTCCCCGCTTGTGTGAATGACGGCATGTCACAGAAATACTTCCCATCGTCATTGTGTGGTATTTCGTCAAAGACAGTATACTGTGCAATTTTAAAGCAATTCCCACGATGGAGTGAAATGGACAAATGGTTCAATATGACAAGGTTAAAAAAATTTTTTTTGCATATAGACAAAGTAAAACTTATCGTCATACATTATACACACTACATATGCACTGTAACTCACACATTTTAAAGAGACTACAGTTTCTCATCCTTTACAGCATGCTAATCAGAAGCCTTTTAAAATGCATTCATGTGAAAGATACCTATACTGTGTAAACTCTTTCTATTACAATTAACAGAAAATGTATGCATACTTTACGGACAGTAACTGAGATATTCCATTATGAGCCCATAGTTTCCAAAATAACATTCAGAAATATGAACATTTATAGTTTTCTCCCAAATTGATTTTATAGAAGTGAAGGGAAGGACAGAGGTCAGTTTAAGGTTTGATTTGGAATTTCCTTGTTAAAAGACAAAATTATAATTAGGTCACCTCTCGTTGTTCAATGTCAAAAACAACATATCATGAGTACATGTTTGTCTATGCTATGACGATTTCCTACAAATATAATAAGAAAGTTGGTTGGCAACAAAGTTTGAATCAACATCATCTACTGTACCATCACATCCTTACATTATGCAGTAAGATTTTAAACATCTTGTTGTTTCACCTCGCCTGGTGTTCAGTATGTTCAACACTGTAAACAGATGTTATTGCTATACAGGAATAAAGTTTGTGCTTCCCAAACGCCACGGTGGAACAGAAAGAATCAGACTCAGCACTGTTCCTACCTCTACTTTACACCCAGCACACACACATGCCACACACACACATACACACACACACACATACACATACACACAGACACACATACACACACACACTCAAACACACACAGAGACGGTGAACTGAGAACACAGCCCCGGCACAGCGGCACAAACAAACACACTAAAAATACAAACTACGCATATCCAAACACTCCCACTCCTTAATGAGCTAGCACTTTTAAGAAAAGACTCCGCCACGACTCTATACCACACACTGATACCTTGAGGAGAACTCGCGATCGGAAGAGACGAACAGAAGAAAAGAAGCACTCTGGGATATGAAAGAGGAAGAGAAAAAGAGAAGGTGAGAGGAGAAATCAAAAAGCGCCTGGAGAGAGGGAGGAGAGCAGGAAGAGTAAAGTGTTGCACCTCGCTCCTCATATCTCTAAGGAAGATGATAGAGGGGATAGGAAGAGGGGGTGGGAAGGAGCTGGAGTGGAGGGTGTCTGGGTGGGGGGGGGTGGTATGCTGTCGCTCTCGGCAAACAAGCGGGTGAGTAAATAGACTCATGGGTGTAAAGGGTGGTGAAGGTAGGTGAGGCGGGGCACAGTTGCTGTTGTGCTGGGGGAAACTCAGCTGTTAGGGCTCCAGCTAGAGAACAAGGACCTATATGTTGATGAGACTGGCGTATCTGTCTCGTTTACACACACACACATCGCCCGGCCCTCATATCCCTTCCCCCGTTCTTGCACTCCTTGCATCGCTCTCCTATCAGCCCCCTCCCCCGTCTTCAAACATCCCTAACAACCCTCTTCTCAATCCTCCAACCCTTTCTCACCCACTCCCGTCCTCCCCAGCCCTGCAGGCCCTTAACCTAGCTCTCATCTCCCTATCCCTTAAACCATCCTCCTCCTTTCCCCCTCCTCTCTCTCTCTCTCTCTCTCTCTCTCTCTCTCTCTCTCTCTCTCTTTTCTCTGTCTGTCTCTCTCTCCCTCACTCCCTCTTTTCACTCCCCTCCGCCGATCATATCCCTTGGGTTTGTGCACTGCTGCTCGGCTGATGAGGGGGAGGATATCGCTGCCAGTGCTTTGATCCTATGAAAGCTGATATCCAGAACAGAGCTACAGATCCCGCCACTGGGCACCCTGGCATTTGAACGACATGGCTCTGTGTAAAGCCTTAGTGAGGAGGCCATTCCCCTATAGCCTGCCAGCTGGGAACGTTAAGTCTAGACAGGTGGAGCTGGCTGGTATAGAGCCGATCATACCTGAGAGGTTGTATGGAGAACATCAACCTGGGCAACATGCAAGTGGTTGGTGTCAACGGATTGGTTTTTACAGAAATGTGTTGATATATGTATGATGCCATGCAATTAAAAAAAGAATGTATGTAACATAGAAATATTTAAAGAAAAAACATCCAACTACAAAAAATAAAAATAAATGATGTGTTGACGAAATTGTTGCAATCAAATGACTTTCCTGAAATGCTCACTTCCTGTTAAAGTCAAGACATAAAGTTCCTTATCATCACTGACTATAGTAATGAATTTAATTTTACTTACACTGTAATAAAATACATACTGTGTATTTAGTAAAAAATAGCATCACCAGCATGGGAGACTATGTAAACAGACAACTGGGTGATATATAATTACCCTCTTTGCAAGTTATCCAGTAGCTATTTAGTGTGATTCAAAACAACAACAAACTATAGAAAAACCACACTGGGATCACTACTACTGTTCTCCTAACTATCCAACAGCCTAACTCCAGGGCATTCTAAAGACGTTCAAGATCGTCAGGGTGCATATACAGGGTACACAACCCTGCCTTCTTTTTATGTTTTATGTTGTACTAATCTAATTATAGGGGGACCATATTCTTTGTTGTAGTTTAAACCTATTTTATGACCGTTAGATTTCTTCTGCGGTTTGGGCGTCCGCTCCCACCCTAAACTTCTCTAAATACTGCAGAGTGCTGATCAGGCAGCTTGAGACGTAATGTTAACCGGGGAATGTGCAGCCCGCTTAATTACAGAAAGACCCGTGAAGAACACAGCGCCTTCCGCCCAGCTCACTCAAAAAGCAGTTTCTGTTATTTTACTCGGTGCCAGGCGAGTGATTTTTCTATTTTGTTTTACAAGCACAACCAAAGGAAGTATATGGGTGCTAACAACACTGTAGATAAAAGATAATACTGCCCAGCAATGCCAGAAAATTAAAATAATAGAAATATTTGTCAGGGGAAATAAAAAAAAAAATTGAATATACTTAAGAAGAAATCATGGTAGTACATTTTAAAGCAGGACATAGACAATATCTATTTAATTTACTCAAACCCTCATGTGGGAAACACTGAACTAAAATAAACTTTAGTGAAATGACACAAAATAATCATATATTAAAAGAGTGTAATGGAAAATATTCAGCTTTCAACAGACTTCTATAAGTGTCTAGCTGGTTACATCAAAGCAATTGTGAAGAAAATAAACAATTAGCCATGGACTGGGAATATGTTCATAAATAATGGATTTCTTTTCTGTCTTAGAAAATAAGTTCTGCAATGAGTAACCTTATATAGATCTAAAAGTTCCATGCTGTGAATTGACACACAAGATATTAGCCTTTCCCCCACAGGCCACCACAAGGGGAGAATAAAGGCATGCCAATGACATTTGTGAATAACCAAACAACCACTGAAAACTTAGGAGCATGTTAAGTAGCAGCATTACAAGTTGTGATATAATTGAGAAAGGAAGAAAACTGCTAATACAAAGGAAAAAGAAAGAGGAATAAAAAGGAAAATTAATTCACATTTCTTATTAAAATGTCTTTGTTTTATGTATGGCCATTTTTTTTTTTTATCCTGCTACTTTGAGTTTCAGAGAAGAGTATTCTTCATTTCCAGGATTCATCAAGGCACGATTTCAATTTATAATGTACTTTCAAATAAAGCCCAACCCCTATCCAATTGTGCAATCATAAGTGCAGGCACACGCACGCACGCACGTACGCACACGCGCGCGCACACACACACACACACACACACGGGAAAAAAGTTTCCCAGCTGTCCATCACTGAGCTATCAGAGTGTTATCTGTGCCAGACGCCCACCATCCTCAGCAGCGATACTGAGACAGCATCCAGGACTTCAGGACGCCGCGGGAAACACAGCAGGACACCAAGAGAGGTGTGACAACGTCACTGGATACAGCAGGCGCAGAACACTTAACACACATGTGCGCGCACACAACACACACACACACACACACACACACACACACACACACACACACACGGCCACACAATGGATACACATATTAATGCACACATACAGACACACTCCGACGGGAGACACAAAGACAAACACCGACACCATCTGATATTGCAAAACTATCCCGCCCACGCAAAACAGACGCTAGGAATACTGTAAGACAGATATCTGTGATGCCATATCATATATGGGCATGAATTAAAGTTACTTGGAAAAACAATACTTCTGAACTGCCGTATATCAAAGCTAAAAGGTGCATATTGTGACCATGTTTCTATAGCAAGTAAACCTCTATTGGCATTTTAATACATTTCACTTTAATAAAAGAAAGAAACAAAAAGAAAAAAGGTTTGAAGTACATAACATGTGATGAAAATGACTTCTTATATTATTTTTGATCTTACAGCAAAAAGAGACTTAAAACTAGAAAGAGGGATGACAGAGAGAAAGTAATGAAAGGGAGAGACTTGTTAAAGCCACCCATGTCCTGCCAATATTGCACCACAAGAAGAAGAAGAAGAAAACAGAGACAGCAAGTCCAAAAATCACTCGGAAAAAAAAAACAGCTACTGCATGTTGTTCAATATTTGGAAGACTTGGTGACTGTCTGCTCAAATATTGCCCCGTGGCTGTTGAGCTTGAGAGAGGAACAGAGTGGCAGTGAGACTGACAGTGAGATCTCTGTCAGTAGCCAACACTCTGTTTATCCGTCTGTCTGTCTGTTTATCTGACTGTCAAATTATCCCTCTCAGCAAACAGCTCGCCTTGAGCTGAATGTAAATAACACGGTCGATGTTGGTCACGTGAGCCAGCTGGTTGGGCTCCTCTTTGGTCAGCTGAGCCGTCACACTGGCCACGTTCAAAGGAAACGTGCTTGGTTATAGTTGAAGTGGTAAACTGATTTTTGCGAGCAAATTTTGGGCTATTTTTGTGATGTGGTTGGTGACATGCTGTTTTAATTGCATTTTAGGGGGGGCAATTTACATTACAGGTACACTGCCTGTGCTATGCTGTATGCAAGTAAGGTATCACAAATACAGTATAACAAGTATATCATTTACACAACGACAAAGCATAACTATACACTCAAATCACACAAATTCATGGTGTTAGTATGTGTGCTTTTTATCCTTCTTCTCAATGCTTGGTCTCACCTGACCATTACAGGCCTGTTCGCCTGCCATTTCCCCTCAAGCCACAGTATACACAACAAATTACAAAGGTTAGCCTTGTGAGTGACAGAAGCTTTCATTAAAATCAGATCATCCCGGATGAAAATATCCTCTGTTGAAAATCTTGATTCCATGCGGATTATACAGCAAATATACGCGCAGACATAAACAGACACATATCAGTGCATTGATTCATGAAGATCCTCATCGTTGTCAAAATGATCTCTCTTCACATCAAAGAACCTACACCGATGTCTCTCGTTGGCTTTTGAGATGAATGGTTTCAATACACAGCATGCCAGAATCCATTATGAATGTATTTACATGTGATTGACATGGATTTAATGCACAGGTAATATTCAAAGAACTTAACATCAGTTAAAAGGTTTGGAAAAATGTGTGTGGGATTTTTATACTTAAAGAAATAAAATAGTCACCAGCTACGTATATGTGTATTGAGCACCTGCTAGAGCATAAAATCCCCTTTCATTCCGCTTCAGGAAGAGTTGCTAGGGAGCTTTTACTGTATACTGACCAAATGCCGTCTTCACTCTCAGCCATTTGGTCTTGAATTGTTACTGTTTGTCTTACGCACCGCCTGAAAAATACCCAAGCATTGGTTTTGACATGTGTAAACACACACCCTATGTACTTCCCGAACAAAACTTGTCTAAATCACTTTAAAAGTCGAGAGGAGTTTCCACCAATGACAGTTGTCCTCTTGGTTGGTAGACGTACAGCACACGGCAGAAAGAAAACACTGTGCAACTGTCACGCAGAGTGCCATTGATTTCATTAATAAAGTTGCCCTTTTGAAAAGTGAATACATGCAGATTGAGAATGACTTCACAATACGGTTGTTCAACATTCATTCGAGAGCCAATATCCAACCGAGATGATGACTGAGACATGACTAGTGGAACGCTCACAAAACAATATTGCTGAACAATAACTTAAGGAACTGTGATTTGAGTGTACAAAGAGCTCCTTTGTGTGTGTAAAAGATGGTGCTATAATACACTTGTCACAATGACAAAAGAAAAAAGTCAGCACTCGAACACAAGATGAAACTCAATTTCACATTTCTCTTTCGATTTCGATGCAAACCGCAGAAGATGACACATTTGCTTCATTTTAGCATTATCGACTCTCACAGGATCCTCTGAAATGGAGAACAAAATTATACGGTCTGAGCGACTCCACTGAGAGGCAGACAGAGAAATGGTCAGAGAAGGTGAAAGGAGAGAATGAAGCATAGCAGGAGTCAAGGAGACAGCCCTTTGACTGAGGCCTGAGACATGATGCCACCCAGAACGCATGCCAGAGTGTTGAAAAAGGGCAGAGAGAGAGGGACCAGCATCCGACCACTTCACAGGAATGAGCAGGATGTTTGGACACAGCTCTGTACTTCACAAACACCACTGGAGCCTAAACCCTCCACTGCCACCATGTCAAGGCCGAGCTACAGTATTGGCCCAGACAAAATATATGGATGTCTGTGTGCTGGACTCCCTACCTATCTATGTGTATCAACAGACCTCTATTTACCAGTGAGACTAACGGCGGGGCTTGTCTGTCAGTGACCGTGCATGATTATGTTTGATTATGTGTCTCGATGTGTATTTATTAATGAAATAGAGATTTTGATTTGTATGTGTTGGTACGGACCACGTGTGTGTGTGTGTGTCTGCAGATGTTTATTTGTGTGTATGCGTGTACACGATGGAGGAGGAGAAAGGTGGCGTGTGGAAAACTAGTCTTGCTCAGAGCTGCTGCAGTCTGAATCTGTGTGGCTGCCAAAGAAAACTGTGGTCGGAAGAGTCTGCTAATAGAGCATGAGGCATGTCACCTGAAACTAGAATCATCTGAAACCCAAAAACCACAGCAGGCAGGCATCTCCATGGTCCTCTATTAAAGGGCCGCCAGAGGCCCTGGGTGCGTGCCACCCTCCCACCGGGGTCCTCCCATTAGGTAGGCCTCTTCCATTCGCGTGCCCAGCTGCACCATGGGACATCTAGTCGCGTTAGATGCGCTATTAACGCCTATTCCAACGTCTGAGCTCACCTTACCACAGTTTCCCCAGGAAGAGCCTTCATTGCGTATTAGGAGACCTGGTGAGATCCTGGTGAGTTACATGTCCTCACGTTCATGCTACAGATTTACAGTAATGTGCATACAGGAGCATAGGAGCACATGTGAACTGACACTTTTACTTATACACTTAACACATGCTCACGCAAGCAAACCCACATTTAGATGTTCATGCTTGTGTCTGTTGTGGTGCGGAGCTAGACCTGTGTTAAGTCAGAGGGTCGGTCTGTAAAAAACAACAGCGTCTTTGTGTGAAGGCCACGTATCTACAGCGAGTGAAGGACATTGTGCCTATTCATTCACATGGACTCATGGCTTGCCCACCTGTCTGTCCAGCTTCTTTCGCTCATCACAGCCAGATTTATTCCTGCAATGATATACAGTAACTGTAGCGTTTAGCTCAAGAGCTCTATTTAGTAGAAAAGTAATAATTCAGATGAAAAGGACAAACTAGTTCAATGTCATTTGGCTGTAAAATTTAAAAGCTGTCTCATTAAAGTGCCATTTCTTTTTCAGTAGCTGTTTATTGAATCAGGTATTGCTATAAGGTTTTTTTGTTGCGGAGCGAATACTAAAACTTCAAAGACTTTTTTTTGTCATATCGTCAATTGACCAGTTAAGGATCTCCCAAGTTGACATAGTTTTGACAATAGAAATTACCACTTTCTTTACCTTCTATCAACACATAGGAATCACACCTTTCTCTGCAAAACGTCTTTGAGGCAATAATACACACATCTCATCTCAGCACAGGTGCAATAAAATGAATCCCCGCTGCAAGAGCAGCAATTTGGTGACAGGCTGTGGGTGGCGGGGAAGACGAATCGTGTCAATGGCGGCCATTAAAAAGGACCACACACTCTCCAGTCACTGGAGAGGCATGATGGATGATTATCTCAAGGTGTGACAGGTGCTGCAATGGTGGGGGAGCCCTTGCTATCCTTCCCTTTCTGCCACCCTCTCTCTGCCTTTCTCTGTCTCTCTCAGCGTATCTTGGTCAATGCTTTAACAACCCACTAACATGACTCTATTGACACACTCCAGATAGCGTCTGGTGGCTAATGAGTATCTGAGTGCCTCTCTCTCTTTCTCTCTCCCTCTCTCTTTCTCTCTCTCTCTGCTCCTCATCTCCCTGTTATCCTCTTTTCACTGTCGGAGCAGTACAGTCTGGCCTATCTCACACACAAAGCCATTAGAGCTTGGCTGGTTACACAGACACACACACACACACACACACACACACACACACACACACACACACACGCACACACCGAAATCTATTTGCACTGAAATAAAAATGTAATACATACATCAAAATGAAGTAACACCATACACTCTGTATACCTAATTAGCTTTTTCTTAATCAGAAGTGTCTTTTCATTTATTCACACCAAAGGTTGTTGAGGAAACAAGTTTGTGAGAGTTGTTTTTCTGGTTCACTCACAAACCAGGAAGTTTGTGCAGTCTTTAACATCTGACCCCCAGACAAGAATAAATCACTATGTACTATATCTTCCCTAGTGACAGGGAGTCAGGGGAGTTTCCCAAATGGAAAATTGAAATATTTAGGAAGCACAAGGATAACAACTCCCAGTTTCAGACAAATATGACTGGGTCATGGTTTTTTCACTGCGATATCTGAGCATCGATAACTCCATTGAGAAACGGAATAATTATTAATATACAACTGTGGTTTATCTTATGGTGGGTGGTCTGGCAAAGCAGAGGAAAGGACATTTGCTTGAATTAGAGGTGTAGTCAGAGGGGATAAAACAAATGTATTTGCATTCATTTGTGTCGTACTAAATGCTTGCTCTTGGGGGAATTACTGAAATTGTTGGGTCATTGTAAATTATAGAGTGTGGTCTAGACCTACTCTATCTGTAAAGCGTCCTGAGATAACTCTTGTTATGATTTGATACTATAAATAAAATTGAATTGAATTGAATTGTGTTTGCCTTTAACTAGTCAGAGGCACATTGTCAACACTGATGCTCATTGATATCATTACATTCATTACTTATAGTTTGGTGAATGGTTCAGCTTCCACTTGGAGCAGTGCATGTTTCAATGACTATTAGAGATGTACCGATATGATTTTTTTTTTTGCCAATGCCAATAACCGATATTAACATTGTTGTTATGGCCGATAACTGATATTTTTATTTACAGATGTTAAAATGATCTGTATAAAATAAGTTTCTATGATCATGTTTTGTACATACTGAAAACACGTGGAAACACTGTAGATTTGAAAAAGTAATGTCTTTCTTTATTTAAAAAAAAACATCTTGAAAAGCCCATAAAACATAGATTTACCACATTGTTTTCTTTCAACAAGTTACAGGGCCACCATTAAAAAACACAAGTAACTAACAGTGTTAGTTAAAGACTATTTGTATAACTCCTGGCAAGTGTATAACTTAATGAAAGTCCAGTTTAAATCAAATCTGTAAAAAAACGCTGGATCATAAATCAATAACTAAGGATCATAAAACACAATAAACGGTTTAGGTTTTATGACTAATCAGGGTTTTCCCTGGGTTGGTGAGGGAGAATTCACTAAAGAGAAACTAGGAGGAGCAGCTTGTCACTAAAATGAGAATAGCTGGTCCACTTTAAAGCCAGCCCACCTTGAGTCAGTGAGCCTCTTCACTTTCTTTAACCAGCAGGTAGCAAGCAAGACACAGGAACTTGGCTTGGATCTTGAGAAATTGTATCATTTATCCACAGACAAATAAACTGTACGTTCTCTGCACTGCTACACATTGCTTCGGCTTCAGCATGTATATCCTAGTGCTGCGTCACTGCGTCCCAAACCCTGCGTCCCAAACCCTGCGTGGCTGATAAAAAAAAAACACAACCAGACACCAGTGCTGCCCACACAACTGCAGCTAAACGGAAATAATCATCGGTTGTTTACATTGGACTGATGCTGGTGTATAAAAAATGACTAACATCGGCCGATACCAATATAACTGACAATATATTGTGCATCCCTAATGACTATATAAAATAGCAAAAGACAAGCTCGCAATATTTCAGTTGGCTTCTATGAGGCTAGAAAAGATTAGTGCCAGATTTTAATTTACACAATTTAAATTAAAATTTGCAACACATCGCTGAACCACTGAAACCATGCAGGACCATTAAACAAATGATTTGTTGAATTGTTTCAGACACTGAATTTTTATGGCACTACATAAAATTAAATGCTGTGCCTCAAAAGTCAACATAATCATTATCCATTTTAACTTTGAAGTGCAATTTCAAGATTAGTTTTCCAAAATTCACATGTCTCAATTCATATTGCAGTAAGCTTTCTGAGCCACTCAGCCCTGAATGTCGACTGGAAGGTAGCCATCTCCTCTGAGGCTGCCAACTGTGGGCTCACAGTCTTTGGCCATGTGGCACCGAGCCTTGCTCATTTTCCCTGCCAATGATCGCGACACATTCTCCTCACTTGGTGAAAGAGTTGCAATCTTGACATTTGTGTTACACCCCCGAAAGTCTAATCTCACACCTTCAGCTTGAACAACAGAGGTCTGGAGAAATTTAAACTGGTCAGATTTGGCCAGGGTTAGGGTTAGCATCTTGCCGCAACTTCCTGTTTCTGGAGTTAGAGGCAAACAAAACAAAATAACTTTGAGCTATTTTAGCATAACATTTACAACTTTTGTGTTGATTAATCCCTTGTGTGGACAGTCACAGTACCTTTTTCTCTGCCAAGATCTTTTCTATATCAGGACACCTAGATGTGCATTGTCGTGCTTATATCTTTGCCACATACAAAACAGATACAGGCAGGGGTGATTAAAATTGTCATCCTCTTTTTGATGCATTTAACTTATGGTTAATTTAGTTTCACCTGATATTGTACAACTGTATCATGTGTAATGGATTAGAGCTGGGCATAAACTGGTTGGCATGGTTTTAAATGTATTAATGCCAGCCAATCAGACTCATTATTAATGAACAGTTATGAAACAGGCTGTTTTTAGGTGACTCACACTCTGCCTGTGTACCATATGCCTTTTGTTTTCAATTGTAAAGATTTTTTGTATTCATTTCAGAGTGAAATTAATCACCCGATTTGACTCAAATTATTTACATGTTGTGGGGTACTCAATGCTTTTTACATCCAAATACATAGTGTTAATATTTGAATTGTTTGTGTGCTGCATTTCTCTGATGCACAACCTGATATGTTTACTGTAATTCCCCTCGTTTTTCATTGTTCTTTTAATAAGGGTCTGAAAATGTCATATCAATAACTACGCCTCCCATATAACTTTTAAGTTGTTGTCAATCTGAAGTTTAAAGTTTAAAGGAAATGAGCACTGAAATAAACAAATAAATCTAACCTCTAATTATACAGCAAAAAAATTGAAGTAATTGCAATGCCCTATTTTGAAAAAAAAAAAACAAAAAGAAGAAATATGAAAACAGCCAATTAACATGAAGAAAAGACTGAAAATAACACAAATAAATACAATCCGTTCATTAGGCAATGTTGAATAATGGCTTTTAAGAAAAAGAAAGTGTTAATCCCCAGACAATAAGATCCTTCTGATACCTTCATTAAAGACTTCTTCCCTGCACTGTATGCTAATGAGATGTCTTAGTCATATTATTATTTGGAAAGAGAATATTTTAATTTCCATCCCCTGAATCTCATGAAGAAGAACATGATGTATTTTGGATTAAGGCCCATCAACCACAGACCTGTTTTTACTGTAACGTCAAGGTTTGGTTATATAGCTCTGTGAAGACTTGTGGGAGTTATAGTACACGTGACAGACCTTTTACTAAGGTGACTCAGGCTTATGTACGTGTCCTAAATGACTGTAGACAGGCAGACAGTAAAAAGTAGGTACTGTATAATAGAGACTCCTCCGTGGCTACTAGCTGGCTAGATCTAAGCCATAAGGACAGACTGTGAAATAAGCAGGTCTCCCCACTCCCCACCCGACCCTTCCCTCTGGGCTGATGATATCTACCTCACTATATCAATTTCACTGTTACTGCCCAAATTTCCAGGCTCTGTGAAATGGTCCAAATAGCGTTACAAATGGTGAGAGATAAAAGGGTTAAACTAATTGCAGTTAGATAGTAATAAAAGTGATTCTTTTTTATTCTATGTCTACTATGCAAGACTGTCTGCACTATATCCTCAATAATACCCAGGCTGATTAAACTTTTTCCCTCGTCTATTTCATTATTAAATGAAACATAGCCCTATAAGACACACTGCTTTGCCTATCTCAGAAGACAGAGAATTTGACATGCTAATTTTGAATTATCACACTTACAGTAGCGCTATATACTCAAAAGATACATGCCCACAACTATCTCTCTTATTCTCTAGTTAACAAATCCTATTGTGTTCTTGGGTTTTTAAATCAATTCCACTGACAAGACGTGACCAATCTAGAGCCACATACGTATATATTTCCATTCTGCACAATATGCTGACACGGCTTTGATTTTCGTGGATTCAGACATTTTCAACTGCGTTTTATCCTAGGTCTTTGTTTAAAGTAGTCCGTCAAATGTCAAAGACAGTATTGGACATGATAGCCGTCATCAAACTCTGCACATCAATGATTCAGACTCAAACTACAAAAAATACAAAGAAAAGAAAACAGAACAACAAGCTGTGTAGCTTGCAGCTTATAATTTACAGTACTTTACAGTTTATGCTCATATGTTTTTAATACATACTGTAGCAACAAATGACGATGAATGAAATTTACAGTGCTGCTCATTAAAAGCGTTGTGTCCAGATTTGTAATTGCCAACATGTTTTCTAGTTCCCCGACAGGCAAATATTTTGTTTGTAATAAATGTTTTAAAAAAGTACTGTATATTTACAAGCAGAGTGACAGGAGGGCCGGTAGGTTTTTGGGCAAACAAAGCCTTAGCGATCTGTGCCACACACTGTGCCAGTGCTGTCAGTGTTTATGTAATGCTGGGCAAAAATCCATTATGTCAAAACTCATTTCCTGCACACGAAAACTAAACAGGACCTGTCTAAAGAAGGAAGAGAAAATGGTGAATATTGCACTTTGAAAAATTGATTCAGCTTTCCAGACCTCCGCTGAGTAATGAGCTCTAGAGAGACGCGGCTGGGTGCTGTTCGGATTGCATACAGGTAGTACACTGAGTACCCTATGTCTGTACAGTACTCATTAGTGTTGGGGAGAACAAAATGTGGAGAAAACAAGATATTACATATGACCGCTGACATGGGCAGTATTGCAAAAAGAACTTTTTTTCCTTTAATTGGATAGTAATATTATTTTCAATATTTGATTTATATTTGTTGTTCTAACATTTTGTTCTTTACGTCTAACTACCGTATTTTAGCTGAGCCTTGCATTGTTCTGATACTTGATGATGCTGAAGCTTCTAATCTTCTAATCATCCCACACAAAAGAGCTGTCACATTGCAAACATTTCAGGAACTTACCCACCTCAAATAAACTTTCCGATAGTTCCCCAAACAGAACTAATGACCTTGAAAGGAGAGCAAATTAGCAAACATACAGAGCCATCTGTGTGCCCCGCAGGCAGGCGAATTCCGTCTTTGCCAAGGTAGTGTAATGAAGCTCGTACATTTTACATGCAAATCTCTGCCTAATCTTACCCCTCTCCCTGCCAATGTCTCCACCAAATAAATATATAAAACCCAATTATGATTTAATTAATAGAAATCTACTGTTCCGTGGAATTGCTACTTTGGCTGGGTCGACTCTGGGACTGCGTATTAGTTGCACCGTTAAGCCACTATGTGACTTCACAGTGAAGCCTCATCAGCTCTTGCTCTTCAAACAGGCCCCCCGGGCAGTACAGGAGGCATCCTGAGGTCTAAGCACCACAAACCCACCGACCCTTACAGTGGAAGCAAGACAAACCGCTGGGATACTGTCATTCTTGCATGATTCTCCTCTCGTTCTTTGTTTCTACTGCAGATGTAAAAAAGATATTTGAAGTCACATTCACTATAGTGACCTCCAGAGAGCTCTTGTTCTGCATCGCTCTTTATGTGCGTGCTTGTGTGTGTGTGTGTGTGTGTGTGTGTGTGTGTGTGTGTGTGTGTGTGTGTGTGTGTGTGTGTGTGTGTGTGTGTGCCCTCTCATTCTCTGTCAGGATAAAGTAAGCAGACATACTTCATTAACTTCTCAATGGCAAGGTGTTTTTAGAGCAACCAAAATGTTTTTTTGTCTTTTATCCTACCACACACACACACACACACACACACACACACACACACATGTATACTCTGTGCGCAAACAGCAATTTAAAACGTTGCTCTTACATCTAGTCGCTTAGCTCAAGTAAAGCTCACTCCAGCTCAGACTGCCTATTTCAATGGGCATGACTCACTCACACAATCAGATGCTACATACATGTAGGCAGCTCCTACAGACCACTGTGGTTTCCACCTTATATGAGTCAGTCAATCAAGATTGACTCAGATGAACCCTGGCACCCCCTTTTTGCAACTTACACACACATTAACATATAAATGCACGGTTTCGACACTCGCACATGAATGTACACACAATAGTTTTTACACACCACACCACACCATCACACACAAAGTTTATCCTGGTCAGTTCTCTGGAAGTCATCCACTAAGTGCCCTGGATCTGGCTGCTCCTGTGTCCCCACTGATAGGAGGCCATACAGCTTAGCACCACTGAGCTGGCCTCTGCCATGCCAGTCAAGTGTCTGCCCATACAAGGACATGCCTTTGTACCCCGTTCAACTGTCCTGTCCTCCACCCTGCCCCGGCCTGACCTGCAGACCCTCTGCCCTGCAGCCGAAATGACTGGGTTTCCCTATAGGCTGTGAGGAGGAGATGATGGCCGACGCACTAAGTAGAAGCCTGAAAGAAAGTGTAAGTGCTCTACAGGAAAGCACACTGCTGTCTACATCTGAAATCTTTAGCTAGTGTCACTGTGAGATGCATAAAATCCTGACACTTTGTGTTGGAGGATGGGATTCTTTTCTGTCAGACCCTATAAGCTTTGACTTCAGAAGCCATTCCTGATATCTGCTGCTGTCTCCTCTGGTAAACAGCATGTAGGCAGTAAGACAAAGACTCACACACATCTTCTTCCTTTTGTCTCTCTCTGAATTGTTCTCCCTCTTTGACAGTCTCTGTCATTTCCTCTCAGCGTTCTCTGCTTCGTGTTGTCCCTCTTTAACTCTCACTGGTTGTCTAACCTGCCTTTCATTCTCCCTTTTTTGTCTGCTCCCTCCTTCCCTCTCTTCCCTCTGTCTCAAGCAAGGGATCCAATGACTGATTCTGAGTGATTTTCCCGGGGACTGTGGGGATCGCAGAGCAGCTATCAGGGCCTTTCAATCTCTCCACTGTGGAGGACGATAGCAGGATCCTAATGGGCCTGTTCTATCAGCAAACGGCTGGTCCCTTCTCTGGAAGGAGACAAGGGGAAAGAGAGGGAGACAGAGAAAGAGAGAGAGAGAGAGAGAGAGAGAGAGAGAGAGAGAGAGAGAGAGAGAGAGAGAGAGAGAGTGTGTGTGTGTGTGTGACTGATCATTCCGACGCCTCCATCTGATAGCACTGGAGAGGTCCCCTGTCAAATGATACAGCACAGGCTTCTCTCTTTCTCTCTCTCTGTGTTTCTCTTTTTATTTAGCTCTTTCTTTTCTCTTTTTTCAGCTGATATATTTGCCATTCTCAAATGTGCATTCTCCAAGTGCTCACAGATGTCCTTTTGGTAAGGAATATTTCACTGAACACAATATGTTCACAAACACTTAATAAATACAACAAAAACTTAAATCTTACCACCTACCTATTACACCTTTTCCATTTAAAGTTTAATGCTGTACATTCAAAATTTGACAAACATGTTATTTGTATCCCCTCAACAGCGCAGAAACAGCTACTTATTCCCCCATAAACACCTTCCACCCACTCTTTCTGTTCTCACTTTGCAGCAATTATTAGGAGCTAATAGATTTGCAGTGTTGCCATTCGGTGATCCAATTACTAGGATCTCCATTAGCAATTAACTTCTAGCTAAAAATAACAATAATGCCAATTACATGCACACTTAATCACATAATCAGCATATTCTGTCACTACACAGTTATTGTGATTACCTCTATGTTTCATGAATTGCCTTGCCAGAGGGACGAGAGCACACATCAATGACAATTTTGATTACATGAGAATTACAAATGCAACATCGTATGCTTGGATAATGAGTGGGCCAGAGAGGCCATTCTCTGGTTCCTAAATTGATTTCTGTGGATGACAAAAGAGGATGGGTTTGGTTTTTGTAAGTGGATGGACTGTAAATTAATTGTGAGCACTAAGCTGACAAATGTTCATAGACAATCAAGCAATATTTTCATATTTCTCTGATTTGGGTTAGCTGCTTACATTCCCAGTCTGTTCATAAAATGTGCCTTTATTCTTGCCAGAATTTGGAACAAGATGGTTGGAAGAATAGCATCCAAAATATACAAGTAAAGTTGAAAGCTCCAGTTGTAGATGCAGGCAGCCATTATCTTACTGTTTATAACATAAAAAAGATGGTGGCCAAGCTTTTATTTAGTTTAAAGTGCACAGTTGCCAACATGCAGCAGCTAACAAATACTTTAGCCTGAGATGAAATGTTGAGTATAAACATTGATTAAATTAATGTCTACAACATACACGCTTAGCACACTGCAATATTTTTACTGCAAACACAACAACAGAAGCAGATGTAATTCATATCTTGTGAGTTCCAAAAATGGAAAATATCCACTTTCAAGTAACTTAATGGCTTCATACCAAAACTTTGCACTGCAGATCCACGTGGGTTAAAAAATCCAATATCTATTAGCTTTTAGATGTAACCCACTTATAAAGCTCTGGTTACTCTTCAGAGTGTTCTTATTATTGTCTCTTACTGCTGCCTATGTGTGGTGTTTGTAAACTAAAAAATGTAATTAAACCATAATAGTTTTTCAAATTACTTACACTTTCGAGACTGTCCTCCCCCGAAAAACACCCACATACTGTAAGTCGTTTGTTCAAGCAGCAATTATGACTCATAGTTATGTTTATAGTGGCACCGCCCTCTAGTGGCCATAGTAATTATGATGGTAGCAAAAGCAGGAAATAAGCAAATTCCGAATAAGGAGGCATGTTGGGTGGTGGATGGGATCAAACAAACACAAGACACCCAGGAGACCAGGGTTGGTTTCCCATTTGAAAATAAGGTAAACAGCAATTATTTTTTAAACTTTACGGAACAAACGGAGCTACGCCACGTTTTGTGAGGATCAGGTCACATTTTTCTGTCCGAGCCTGGCCCGCGTCCGACAGAGCAGTTACCAAGCCCGGCCCGCGTCCGACAGGCATTAAGATATTTATGTCCGAGCCCGACCCGAGCCTGACACAGTTAAAATCTCATTTTTTTTCTCATACTAATGACACATGTACGTTTGTAGGAAGGCATTCGGAAATGTCAACAGATGAGCGCATCAGCGCACACGGGGCAACAAGCGCACGTTAACACAGGCAGGCACCTACATAATAAGCTTTTTAAAATTTAAAATGTTCAATGCCTTATCGCGCTGATGTGACCGAGCCCGACCCAAACCCGAACATCATTTCTAAATATCTGTCCGAATCCGGCCCGGCCCGTCGGGTACCGCCGGGTCCCGACGGGTCCCGACGGGCTCGGTTCGGGTGTATATCCTCTAGTAACTGTAAGTGAAGTAATGCCTGATTTTAACCCAAACCACAATCTTTTTTCTAAACTTAACTAAGTAGTTTTCGTGCCTAAACATAACCAATTAGTTTTTGTGCCTACACCTAACCAAACTGTGACCGTTTCACAAAGTTAACCACATGTTTAAAACCATGACTGTTACGTTCTCTGGTTTACATACAGTATGAGGACCAGGGTTCTCAAGCCTCACGCATTCACCGTGAGACACACACATTTCAACCAGCTCACACGCTCACACGCCACACCTCGTATCCTCACGCTGATGAAGGCACAAACGAACTGAAAGCGATAATTGACGCGCCTGCATCAATCCCTCCTTTTTCACATCGTTTATGAACGCCATTCCAATCATTATTGGGCTTTTTGAAGAAACTTTACCCCTTAAATAAAAATATATATTTTTTGAATCTTTTTAAAAGTATCGGTTCAGGCACCGTTTAGGCAAAGTTTTAAAAGAATCATTATAGCACCCGTATCGAAAAAGAAAAAAAAAACGATACCCAGTGCTAGCTGGCAGGGGATCTAGTAAGTACAGTAAGAGATGAAAAGATGGGGAATGTTGGTGGAAAGGTCCCAGTATGAAGTTCTGATTTACCAGTCCTTGTTCAGGTCTTAAACTAACTTATTTAACGTAAGTAACTGCATGCATTGTGAGTGTTGCTTCTCTCTTCCGCACCCTAAGGCTTGTATCAGTCTCTAGCACCGCCTGTGTGGGTCTGCCCACCCACACAATCACATACATACACAGGGGATGTCGAGTTATGATGCCTTTTATGGGATTGAAGGGATGTGCGGATGGACGGACAGACTACAGACTAAATATCTCAATGATTCTCAAACACAGTAGCATGTTGGTCACTGTATATCTGTGTTTCTGTTGTGCTGAGCTGAGTGTGAATGTATATGCTTCTAGATGTTTGTACATCTGTCCGGAAAGTGTCTCTCTCCACAAGCTACTGTATGTCAGCAGCAGCCATGAAGGCCCCCCTGTGGGGATTCAGGGTGTGAGCCTGGTGCGTCTACATGGTGTCTGGTGTCTCTGCAGTAATGACCAACAGGTGTGTTCTATTGTTAGTGCCTGCAGTGTTGCTGTATTGATGGGAGAGGAGTGCACAACCATACACGGCTCCAAGCATTTGTGCAAATATGTGTGTGAGTGCATGTTAGCCAAAATCACATCCTCCACCACTTTTCTCCCCTTCTTCTTCTCGTCATATCAAAGGCGTATGATCACCGCACCCAAAGCAGACGCCATGTCTGTCACTGTTTTGGCCTTTTACTCATGCCTGCCCTGGGATCAAAAGATACTTAACCGGCATCAAAATACTTTTCCCTGCCAAAGTGTGGCCTTTGATGAAGGTTTTGCTTTGGACACTGTGTGAGGGGTGGTTATGACTGATACAAGCTTTCAAGAAGCCTCTGGTGTAAGAAATGTGGGAATGGGTGTCATCTGCTTTTGGAATGTGGAGGTACGGGGAGAAGCATTCCTAGTGGCAGGGTTTGAATTCCTCCACCCTGACTTGCGTACAACCAGACCAGCCTGATGGTTGCGTCTGTGCTCGAGGTCAAACTGTTTGTAGGGCATGCTGAAATGCAAGCTTGTGCACATATCTACTGTAAACACATGCACAGAGGAAGAATGTAATCTTACTCAGTGATTAAATGTAAAATAATTTACCCGTTCTCTCGTTTAAAATGTTGTCCACAGATGGAAAGATTTTTTAAATGAACAAGCATTACTTATGTGTTTCATGTCACTGCACAAACCTTCCACATTCAAATTATGTTGCCCTTTTTTCTGAGTAATTACCCTGCTATTACGCAAATATACTGGTTTGCATTTAAATGTATGATGATGAATGTATTTGAATTTCCTTTTCTTTTTTATAATGTGAAAACAATGCTTTGTAGATAAGCCATTTGAGCCAGTGGGTGTACTGTGGTAAAGGCCAGTGAACCAGGTCTGGGAAGTGGGTTGGGAGACAAACGGGAAAACCGACACTGCTGGAGCAGATGAAGTGGCAGTGGGCTGGAAGCTGGTGTGAAAGGAAAGAACAGAGGTGGAGGCTGCAGCAGGGCAATGTAATGGGGGCAATAGGATGGTGTGGTGGTAGCACCATCCAGCCAGTATGAGAGACGGAGAGAGAGAGCGCCTGTCTGAACAAGTGGACTGCGTATACTTCTTCTGTAAATAGTAATAGAGCTCTCTCTCTCTCTCTCTCTCTCTCTCTCTCTCTCTCTCTCTCTCTCTCTCTCTCTCTCTCCACTGAAATGTGCTGTCTGCTCAGGACACACTCCATCATTCAAAGGGGAGTTTATTAATAGGCCATGAGCAAACAGTCAAGTCTAAAAGTTTCCAAAGGGCTGTGCCACAGGCTAGAATTTCATAATAGGATAATAACATGTATGGATTATTACACATCCTCTTTATTTATCTGTAATAATATTAGACTCAGCTAAGACATGTCACTCATTTTGAGTGGCAGCTTGCAACATTTTATGGTTTGTCAGTGCGGAAATGTTTGATATGTTTCAATATGAGAAGCAGAGGACTGAACAGTAAAGTTTGTGGTAATTCGGTTTGTGCTGCCCTGCCAAACTGAGAAGAATGGGAGTATTTAGTAATGACTCTAATGGGGGAGGGGGATTTGTTGTTGTTATTAGATCTCAATCACCTTATGCACCTACTTTGAAACCACCACTTGCACGAAGTTGATACAGTTTAAATAGAGACAGGGAAATCTTCAAAAGCCTCCACAAGAATCAAAGGAATTTCCCATTTGCAAGAAAGCAGCAGGTTTGCTTCACCTCATATAATTTTGGGTTTTGGCCTGTAAATTATTTGAAAGCCCCTATTTCAAATGAAAAGCCTTTTCGTGCACACACGTCATGCTGTGTGCATGGTTGCATGAAGTAATAACAGTTATTTGGTCTGCATCATTTGAAAGCCAAGCCATTCAACATAATGCATTATTATAAGATATGAACAAAAAAACAACTTCAGTGTCTGCCACTAAAATGTCTGCAACACCTGTGGCAGACTTAAAGTGCTCACAGGCAAAGCTATTGTTTGGGGTAGAAGACATTTTCCTGAGGACAGCTGATTTTCATTGAACTCAATTGTCAGTCCAGTCAGTTCCTGTGTGGTGTGATGCCTGAGAATAAGAGTAGGACATTAAAAAGGAAAGATAAAGGAAGGTAAGACAGAGTAGTTTCCACATGTTCCAGACAAGAAGGCGCTCCTACATCATGTCAAACCCACATTCAAAAACACACTAAACATCAAAGGCTCTTTGTTTACATGTGAAGAAAGGCAACCGTATTGTTACATCTCTTCCTTTGACCCTGATCCCGATCTTTGCCACAGAATGAAGGCGGCAGACCACTGTGTTCCCCAGCCACCACAGGACTGACTGCTGCCCCCACCCAGACAAACTAGACAATCCCATAAGAGCTGGCTGGATGACTGAGCCAAAAAAACGGAGCACGCAAGTCCCAGGGGAGGCCAACCATCCCTGGGGGAGAATTTTGGACTGACCCACCTTGGGGTTGAGATGATCACAGATCTTGTCTAGACTGAAATGCACTCTGTGAAATCTAGGATCTAAAGACTTCCATACACAACGTTCCCTTTGTGACCACTACATTAACACTGACCACTATGACTATTGCCTCCACGCTGGATTACATTTCAGCACACATGGGGAGTGATTCTGCAATAGTTTCCCAGTTTCATTACATTGAATTAAATCTTTACTCTACAGACACTCCAACTTCGATGTTAAAGTCAGGAACATAGAAACACAGGCCACATTGTCCACTTGGCTTTAGATTTGCTGAAGACACGCACACGATAACCTGCAATTATTGCTGTCAGATGATCTTGAAAAGGGATTGGGACAATGATACAATCCCGACAACCTTAAAGGTTAGTTTTGGCATGGTTGTGTTGTAGTTTGTGGTTCACAGTCAGGTTGCAGACATAGAGGGTTATTAATCTAAATATACACATCATCCGAACCGTACTGATGTTCATTCAGAGAGAAGAAAATGTCCTTATTCTTTCTTATTAACACGTCCATTTGAAAATGCTGTCTTTTATGGAAGACTTTCCGTTTGAGAAACATAATGAGACCCAGGCTTGCTATACTGGAACATATATACCTCTATGTTAAAATAGTCAGGCAATTTGATGGCTAGCTAAGTGTGCTTTGAGTTGAGAGTTTATTGTCGACAGCATGCCAGCAAACACGAGTGAGGTTTTGCTCTTTTTTTTTTTTTTTAAAAACAGGGGCAAGAAGCTCTGTCGTTGTCTGACCACAGGAATCTGGCCATCTAGGCCGGCCTCTCTAATGTGGCCCGCCACCACAACCTCATGCATTCCAGAGCGCACAAACATGTTGACCAAACGGGACTCATCAATCCCGATTACTCCAGCACCCAGCTCTTAAACATCCACGCTGTTTTTCACTTGTTCCCTTTCACCAAACCACCTGCCCATCAGGCCAATATGGTTCTCATTATGCTGACATCATTCTCAACACACCATTTCCTCAAGCCATGCTTCATTATATTCTGGTAAACGTTCTGAATGATGGGCCTATAATTTGGGGCCTAAACAAAAAATAAAATACAAACTCCAAATTCAAAAAGCGAGAATAATTTGTTTTTCACTTAATTATGTCAAATTGTATTAACAGTGTTGTGTGAATCAACTTCAACTTGTCGTTCCTTGACTGTGCACCGATTTAGTTTTTGTTCCAAACAATGAAGTGAACGCTCTGCACTGGAACACCAGCCATCTCAGGCATTGTCAGAACAATTATATTCTGAATGCAGATGATAGTTTGCACTACAACTAACAGAAATATGTCAGCAATGATGGTGATTAAGGTTGCTGGATAGGGTCAGCCTTCTTCTATCAGTGAGCGTCAGGATCCTGTGATGACTCTCACATCGGGGTGTCTGAGTTCCAGCATTCCCATTCTTCTTTCAATTTGATAGCTAATCAATGAGGGGCCTGGAGGAGGACCAGCTGAGTTCAGACGAAAGGATCCTAATTGAATCTGACAATAATTTTCACATATTTCTCTTGCGCTGTCTCAGATGCCATTAGCGACATCACTGTGATAATAGTTGCCATGACAGCATGAGCAATGCTCATTAATGACCTGGATGGTGGTAATGTACTGGGCCATATTTCTCTTTCTTTCTTCATCCTTTCGCTTTCTTACTTTTTAAACCTTCTCTCCTTTAAAGATTATGCAAAGACTTTTCATCACACGAACACTTGGGAAACAATACTTTAATCAACAACGCATGTGGATTGAATTCCATTATTTTCCTATAAAAAATTTTTTTATTACCTACTACCACGTTTGACTATTTTCTGAAGTGAACATGAAATTGTGAAATCTATGTACAATAAAATTACTCTAAACAAGGGGTCTGGGGATAATTTCTGCTGTTAATATAATTCACCAACCACAGTCTCCACAGCAAAGTGGCTCATGTGGACAACAGCCTCCATGAGGATTCTATTCTTATGCTCCAAGCGCAACAGAGCAAAGTAGACGCAAAACAAACATCTGTTGTGGACAGGCCTGTGTTTTCAGTGTGGTCTGGAGCTGCTTAACGAGAGCCGTGGACAATTTCCCAAGAGGCTTGGAAGGACAAACACCTCCTCTTTTACTAAGGACAAACGTTTCTGGAGGGGACCGCGTCCGTCTGCGCTCACTGTAAACACGAGGGTGTCAGGAACCAATGTCACATGCGACTGGTGGGGGACTTCCGGCATTGAGGGCCAAGAAGGCAACCACAGAGGCACTCTGTGGAAAGAAGCAAACAGCTGTACGCAGACACACAAACATGCACCATTGCACGTAGAGTACATCCACGCATGCTCATGCACGCACATATTTAAACAAACATGCGGCTGTCACTGACAGTGCATGTCAAATAATTATAAGTAATTAAACTTTATCTATTGTATGGATTTAGTAATCTTTCGCTCAGCAGTTACATTTTTAGCGTGTGCAACAGTGTGCTGCCAGTAAAAAGCAATTACATGTGCTGAATTGGGGAACTGAGAATGTCTGTCTCTGTACTTCATGACAAGCCAGCATTAGGAGACTAAAACCTTTCAACCAAGATCAGCATCCTGGAAACAGCAAATACAGACACTCTCATATCAAATGCAGTGTGGTGTTTTCATAAATACGCTGTATAAAGCACATGCCATATATGCCTCACTAAGAAAGATGGCGAGTGGACATCAATACCAGCTCGCTGGTCACATCAGTGTGGGTTAGATACCTAGATTATTAAGTAATTAAGTAATAAATAATTATTTCTGAAGTAATCAGAATTATCTGGTTTATGTATGTTTAGAGCTTTAGATTTTTTTGTAAGCACAGATATAACACTCTCAACTTAAAAGATGGGAATAAAATGGAACGCCTCATATAGGAGACATGCAAACGAGAGAGGATAGGAGATTGCTTGCTGCTTGAGTGGATGCACGTTTGAACCCCTTTGTTACAGCAGAGAAAGAAATGAAAAACATTTTGAAGTTGGCTGACATATTCCATTGGTCCTGAGGCTGTTTGATGTGCCGCATCCTGGCAAATTAAGGTTAAGGCAAGGTAGATGGAATCTATCAGAGCTTGACTCTGCCTCATCAGATGGAACAAGCAGCTGCAGGGCATCCCTTGTCTCGGGTCTAGTCATTACACACGTGCGTTCATGTACGTGTGCAGGCACACAATCATCGACGTATGCGCACACACAGACACACACACACATACAAACACACACTGTGTACACCGATTTTGTATGCATTTGCTTTTTTGTCACTCCGCAGGACATACAGCATGACAATTGTCAAAAACGGGAAAGTCTGTGTCAAATATGCTGAAGCTACAATATCAATTAATCACCACTGCAACTGACAGCACAAATTTACAAAGAAATATAGCAAACCACAAACTACGTATATTTTTAAATGTAATTTCAGATCCCTATGGCATGGCAAGTTTATCTTTAGAGAAGTGCTCCGTCACTGAGGTTTACTTTATCCTAATGTGTCACTGCCACATACATTGTAGTAGTACAGACATTGAGAATATAATGATAAAAGCCCGAAAGATCCTGTCTCTGTTTAAGAGGAAGCGAGACAGGAAGTGCACATGTAGGGGAAGCTACTGCAGACGATGTGTCCAGTATGCTCGCCTTTCTTGTATAGTAACTATGCGTCACTAAATACTGTATGACTGAAAGAAAAATAAGTAAAAAATGAAGACAAGATAAAATATAGAAATAACAATACATGTATTTCTCATATCCTCCTCTTCCAATTCATACTTAAATATGCAATAAGCACAAACACACAATGAGCACACGTAAGAACCACGCTGGCCGACCCTGATGTCTGCTGGTTCTCAGGAAGGGAAGTGTTTCAACACTTCTGTCTTTTCGCAGAGCAGCTGGACAGACAGTCAGGACAGAGAGGGGGTTTCCAACACACTCAAACCCTCCTAACACTTATAGGTTCAGATTGAAAACCAGACAGACAGAGAAACAAACAGACATGCACACACTCCCCGCCCACCCCACCACAACCTCCAGCATTACGAAGAACACACTTCCCCTTTCTGTGCAGGCTTTGGTACCACTAATGCCCAATACACCACCGCCAAGCCTCACTGAAAAGCCACCAATACCACCCAGTGAATAAAATGAACAAAGATTATTTACGATTTATGTGATTATGATGATAGATTCTAACAAAAGTAACCAGTTTACTACTATTCTGCTTGTGCACTGGTGAACTGTCTTATGTAGACTTATGTTTAAGATTATCTGAAGGGCCTTTTGTCTTGACTGGTAACAATGCACAGACCACTCCTACTCCAACAAAACAAATGTGCAGTTGCATAATTTTAATTCATAAGTTTGTGAATGAAGCTCCAGCCATTTATACATTGTGAGAGTAGCATGGTAGAAGACGACATTTGCCGGTGTCACTGTAAGTGTAAACAGGCATTTGTAGGCAGAGATGTTGTAATATATTGCATTACTTGTATTGACTGTAATCAATGGACAATGTGTAGAGGATTTAATAAAGTAATTTTATAAACTTTAAAAAAACCTATTGCTTTCCGTTATCTTGCTTGTTCTTTTAAACCTTGGTCTTGCACTGCACTTTTATAAAAAGAAAAATAATGCTTAAATGAATATTTAAAATATTTAAGACGATTTCAGGGACAAGGATTAAACAGTGTATGTACGTTTTCCTGTGGATATCTTTGAACACATCCACAATGTAATTACGCATAGCTCCATCATAAAACCTCAGTTCTACAGTATGGATGTTATGATCTACAGTATGTAAAATTGGGGGTTGGCTACGTATACTGTTTGTTTAGTTTGCATTGCATCAATAGCATTATAAGAAATTGGTTGTTTTCACAATGTAAATTATGAACTTAAAGCGGCATCATTATCTATCAAACTAGTATTTCATATGAAATAATGAAAATTTCCTTTTTGCAATGTGACAAGAGCCATGGTATTATTGTGTTGACACACAATCAATGTCATTCTCGGATAGTTCAATGTAGTTCAGGGTGTGCATTTGTATCCATGGCCATGTGCATTTATATCATGTTACTGTAGCAACTATGTAAACTTTATTAAGTTTTACATAGTCGGTAGAGCAGAGCAGTAAGTCTAACAAAAGGCACTCATAGATAATATACGCATCTCATTTGCCTGTCTTTTGTTTAAGTAAGCAAATTAAATATCAGGGCGAAGACAGGAGCAGCACAGTCAGTTAATTATGTCTAATAAATCTTGGTCCAAATTGCCCTCGAGGGGTGGAAACGGCTGCCGTGGGATGGAGGACCCGAAGTGGCACTTTGGTATTTGTTATTTTACCTTTAACAGATTACGCACGCCGACTTGTCATGCCTCATCCGGTTGGGCAAGTGAAGTGAAGGGAGAACGTCAACGCGCTATCGGTCACCGCTTCTGTTTACCTCGCTGTAGCCTGGGGGTAACGGGCACTAATCAGCATCCAGCAAAATGCTCTGTAATTGGCTGTGTTTACTCTGTTTTAGCATGATTGCATGCCTGATTGGATTATCGTATCCCATTTGAGGAAAACGGGTCTCCATCTTATTGTGGATGAGTTTGTGTATGCATGGGTCTGTGCGTGCGTGCGTGCGTGCGTGCGTGCGTGCGTGCGTGTATGTGTGTGCATGCGTGCACGCGTGCGAGACAGGGGTGAGGTGCTATACAGGGTTTCAAGGGAGGTGGTGAGTTTTGGGTCTTCTATTAGGTTGATTTTGTAACTGCCTGAAGTAGAAGATACCTGAAAATAAAATATTATAGATTTGGAGGTATTTTATTTCCTTTAACTCAACTTTTATAATAATTTTCCACTGATGGTGAAAAAAAATCTTAACAAGTTCCTCTTTTCTCCTTCTTTAAAACCACCACCTCAGTTCAACTCTATGCAAAATATGTCATGCTGACCACAGAAATGTATCCGAAATATAAAGAAGAAGAAGAAATATCCCCTCATAAGTATGGTTAGGTTGACGGCACACATATGCAGATCATGCGGGCTCTGAGGTCCGTCCCCTACTGTAGGCTGGCAGAACACTCAGCTCTTTGTGCAACAGTATGTAAAACGAAACTTGATAAATGTTCACCACATACAGTGGATCATTGGCGTGCAGGTTTGGGGTTAAAATTCTGTTGAGAGATAGGTATGTGCCGTATCCAACTATGTTTTTGTTGAAGTAAAAAAACAAAGCTGTGGATTATGTTCAGAATCAAAAGTTCAAGACTTCAGTAGACATCCTGACGGACGCCCCACAGCACTACAATGAGAAATAGTGATTTTTCTCAAGCTTCCATACAGCCACTGAAGGGAAATGAGAAATTACCTGCTGTGTTGTGTTCAAGTGAATATAAAGCACAGGTAAAGCTTTCTTTTCGACCCACACAGCCCTTGTCTATGTGTAAAATCTGTGTGTTGACAGCAAACTCTCTTCTGGGATACAATTCAGGATTCAGGAAGCTAATTGCTGGTCTCAAAGAAAATAGGTAGAAAGCAATAGCACCACATCTCTGGAGAGTTTCAAACATATTGGTTCACAAGGGGTTCTGAATGTTTTCCTCCTAACACCCTGTTTTTAGCCAAACTGATATGTGTCTTCGGGGTATTTTTTATACTGTCTGTTAACGCTGCATTTGAGAGATATCTGAGTGAAAACAACTTGAACTGCACCTTTCCAGAGGCTGTCAAATGTTTGAATTGGGAGCTATGAAGGGGGATAGGTAGGGTATAACTCAGATGGGATTTTGCCATGAGGTAAATTGGCAACAAACCAATGGTGGAGAGATGTCATAGTTATGATTTAGAGGTTGGTTTTAGGGGTGCAGTGAGTAACCTAGACAGATTTTTACAGATCTAGAGAGGGACATAACTGCAGCGGTTTTGAACCAGAAGAGCTCAAAATCGGATCAATGAGTAACTTGAGGCCTACAATACAAAAATAGACTGTTGGTATCATTTGTGTTAGTTTTGGTGATTCTATTGTATTGGATTTTTTGTATTCATTGTAAAAAATATATAGTACACCCATCTGTTTTGCTTTAAAATTACTTCAGTGAATGAGGATTGACTTATAGAGTCAGAAAATGTAGTGCAACTAATTAAGCATAAGCATCCTAATTCAGAGATAATGAGGGCAATATAACTGATTTGACAATAAAACCACAAATGTACACGCATGCAGATGAGAAACTTGTGTAACTACTTAAATAAAAACCTATGAAGTGGGCAATGAAGAGGATTATTGCTGAGTGGTCCATGGAGAGTATTTACACTCATTATTCAAATTAACCCCATCCAAGTGTCTCTCTGGGTCTGTTGTATGGCTGTGGTGTAATTGGGTTGTTACTTAAAACAGGAATTATTTCTACTCTGCGTTTCCCTCTGTTGTTTTTATTGTCCCCCACACTGATGAAACTGGCAAAGGTACCTGCAGGGGTGATTTGCAAAATTACCCAATTTCCCCCAACTCAGGTGGAGAAACATTTTTATTTCTCATAATTTTAGAGGCTTCAATCAGAGGGCAATTACATTACAAAAACAAACTTTAGTATCCACCTATTTAGTAATATCATCTGGTACTGACCCCGACCCTGTCCCAGTTGTGTTGGCGTTGGGGTGGGGCTGCTGGGGAAACCAGTAAGCCACAATGACCAGACTTCTCCAAACATGTCATTCTGAATCCCCTTCGTGAGCTGTGCTGAGCCGTACCCAGGGCCCTGTTAACACTCCAAACATTCAGAGTCACAGACCCGTGTCCCCAGCCGTGCTCTTTAAACACTTGTTAAAACGTACACTTTTTTGCAATGTCAACAGCCTGAGAACGAGTCTTCTGGGACTGCTACTGCACTATATGCACTGTGGAACCTCAATGCAGAAAAGAAAAGGGGGGAAGAGAAAGGGAAAGAGAGAGAGAGAGAAAGAGAGTGAGTGGGAGAGAAAAGCAATGGAGGGAGGAATAACTTTGTACAGTGAAAGTAGCGCCCCTGCTCTCCTCCTCCCCCTGTCTGCTTCATGAAGGGCCTGATTGAGAGACAGAGCAAGCCAACTCAGAGCCATTCAACCGAACCGCTCCTACGCCCCTGACCTGCTGTCTAAACCCCCTAAATTAGACTACTGAGACCCCAAGAGCAAGGCTTACATTACCAGTACCTGTGAAACCTTGGCAGGCCTCATCACCCTGAATGGAAATGCTGGGCAAATAAAATCAGGCTGGCCTGTCTGCACTCTCTCTATGCCCACAGATGGATGGTGAAAGGCAACATGAGCCTCCATGGCAGAGACTGAAGGAATAGTTGGTGGGTTTCCCCTCTTGGGCCCCTATAGCTCCCAGGGTCTAGTTTAGTATACCCCATGGAAAGTCTAGCCTGTCTGAGGAGTTTCCATTGTCCGCCCCTAGGCTCAGTGAGAAAGAACAACGGGGACGGAGAGAGGAAGTAGGCGAGAAAAGAGTGAGAAAGAGGATGTGAGAATGCTCAAAAGAAAGAAAGAAAGAAAGAAAGAAAGAAAGAAAGAAAGAAAGAAAGAAAGGTGAGGCCACCAACTTAGGGAGACTCTTTTTGATTAGAAGATAAGGGATGAGGTGAGTCTCAAGGCCTTTTTGTAATCTGTCGGTGAGGTCCTGCTCAGATCCTACCCAGATCTCATCCGAGAGGCGTGGGATAGCGTGGATAACTCCCTCTTTTTGTGACAATGTTGGTGGCAGCACTAAGACTGTAGAGAGAACTGGACAACTGCTAAGCCAGCTAGCCAAGTCCTTTTACACTTCCAAGCCCTGTGATGTTATTCCATTGCGTCATAGCAACTATACTACAATACAAACACAGACACACATTAGGCTGGCTATTGTCTTTCATACATAACAAGGTTGGAAGGGCTCGCAGACAGCCAGATACAGAGCAGGTGAGATCATTGGACTGTGCGTGTGCATATGTGTGTGTTTTTAGGCACTGGCCACACAGGCAAGGGGGTCCTCAGTTGGAGACTGAGAGGAGAAGTGATGGCAGGGGGTGGATTAGCAAGTACCCCACTGTGTGATCAGCAAGAAAACAACATTTATGGTGGACATAATGGTACAGACTCAAAATTGCTCCTACAGCCAGCGGCAATTCTGAGCAGCGAGAATTGGCCACCACTTATAGAGACATGTATGAAATCTGGTACTTTCTGCAACTCTCTTTTCTTATTAATACTTTTTTTTCATCCTTGATGTGATGAAGGAGACATGTAATTCATCTGTGGATGGGTGAAGACAAGCTTCCTCTCCTTTGCCGGCACAAGGTAGCGGAAATAAGAGAAATGATTATGGAAGGAGAGAGGAGAGGAAATGTAATGGGAGGAAATCATTTAGATGTTACAGTCATTTTAATGTCCTCATGTCTGTTTCAAATCATCCTGGAGGGGCCAGTGTATGCCAGAGTTTTTTATTTTATTGCAAACTTGTTCTACATACACACAAAGAGGAGTACTGTGTTGTAACAAATTATTTCTGAGGAACAGGATCAAACAGGCAACACAGGGACAGTGTGGGAAGTGGCTGCTGTGGGGATATACAGTCTAAAGATTTAAAAGTGCAAATCATTATTGCTGCTATAGTGTCGCACGTGTAGGCCTAAAGAATGACATCACCGTTTTGTGTTACAAAACAATATACTATAAAAGGAAATATATGATGTGGGATAATTTCTTTACAGTATCTTTCACACATGCCCGCAAACCTTTCTTTTTGCACGTTAAGTAAGACACCCCGGAGTCAATGCCTGACTGCTTCCTCTGCCTGTTCACCCTGCCTGAGGCCCTGTGTCTTCTAAAGACCTGTTTGTTCACAAGTAGAGCACAGCAGGTGTTTGAGCAAAGTGCAAGGTGGAAATGTGGCTCCTATTGCTGCTGTGAGACTCATTTATTGAAATGCTCTCAATTTCTCAACAAAACACGCTATGCTTTCAGGCTAGGATGTGCAACAGTGTGTCCTTCCCATTAAGCATGAGAAAAAGATGCCAGCGGTGGAAAGACACATCTCAGTGGGATTGCAACCCAGTGTTGCAGAAAATATCGCTACAGTCTGTTCTAAAGCAGATTATTCAGCTGCACACTTTCATTTTACCTGTCAATAATGTGCTTATAGCTGTGAGGCATGGTGCATTTACAGTACACCTGCTCCTTAGTTCCCTCGCTACCAAATCTGTGCATTTTTTTAACACAACCTTTGCCAATGATAAAGTGGAAGCCAATCAAAGCAAATAGGCCGGTGGATCTTTACTGTGTAATTGGGGATCTGTGTAATCGTTAACCTTGGCTCAGTGTAGGAAGTTAATGAATCAAATCAATACCTCTCTCTACTGATCCATAATTATTTGAAAAGAGATGAAAAATTAAACAGGCCGAGCCTATGAGGTTATCATGCCATGCAATTAGTCCGCCGAAGGGAGATTATGTTACCTAGATACCATTGGGGAAGTGTAATTTCTCTTGCAGATGGAGTTTTTTTAATGAAGAGTGCAATTACCTAAATAGGTCAGCCAAAGACACGCTGCTGCTGCTGCTGCTGCTGTTGTTGCTGCTGCTGCCGCTGCTGCTCCATGCCGCTTCTCAGCATACCTGAGAGAAAGCTCCTGGAGAAAAAAAAAAAAAAAAAAACACAGAGCACTGTGTGCAACTGTTGTTACCCCCTTCAGGATCCTCCTTTTTTTCTCTCCCTCTTTTTTTCCTTACTCTCCTACCGACGCTCCCTGGATGGCGCATCTCCTGCTTTTCCTAATTAAATAGCACATACATAGAAGTCTTTGTTATGCAGAGATTCAGCAGGAATAATGTTTCCTCCAAATCAGGCTCAGGTGATACAGAGCCTGATTTGTCGTGGCCATTTGTCGACTGCAACATGTGCAGCAGCTCGTTCTGTGAAGTACAACAGGAAATGTGCCATCTCCTTGAAATAAGAATGAGACAAGGTTTTTCATATTACATTATTATGTCTGTGCATTATTGACAATGGCATTAACAGTTATACTTTGATATTTATTGCCATCACTGTCACTTGTGTCACACAATCAGATGTGGCATGGATAAGTGTATGATTAAAATATATGCTATGAATATACATGCTTGTTTTCCAATTTATATTTTTTTTACTGTTACTGTAAGTAATGCCCTATTGCAATATCTTATACCGAGTATGGTTTCAAGTAGTCAGCAGGAGTTTGACAACCATCAGATGTGGAGTAAAAGCATATACAGATACTGTAGTTGTGTATTTTATCTGCTGCACAGATAGTATTATTATCCGTGCATTCAGCTTGCTGGCTGCTAAAAAAAAAGATGTTACCTTAAAAAATAATTGCACTAATGTAACATGACTGGTGAGAAAGTTAGAATAAATTTTGTTTTATTTTATTATCATCATCAGAAAGAGGTTTAGAAAGAAGGGGTTGACATGCCATAAAATACATTTTAATTTTCACAACTGCACAAAGAATCAGAGCGAAAGAAACAAAATTAAATAAGAACTATGATAACCCCGATATTTTCCTGAAAGCCACACCACTGTATGATTTCTTACAATTCACCTAAAAAAAGGTGGTTCAAATAAATAGACACATTTCACTACAATAATTGACTTTGTTGCCTTTTCTATGTGTTTGACAATACACTGTCTTTGATTAGTGTGAAATTGCCATAACCACTTTAAATTAGTGTTTATATTTTCCAACGCAGTTGCAATAAGGAAAAAAATATAACACACACAAAGATCTCTGCAGGCCGCTCATTCAGAAAAGTGGGAAACAGAGATTAGGTAAATAATGAAACGCAGCTCAGACTACAAGGTGGTGAACTCATAATGGAAACTCTGTGGTATATAAAGCATGTGAACTAAAGAACAGCCCTGAAAGGGTGCCACTAATAAGCACATCTAAGTTTTTTTTGTTACATCTGATCCAAAACCAACCGTGTAAAAGTGGGTGTCATTCTGAACATGTACAGTACTATATGATTGAAAGGAGAATTTGGCACATGGCTCTCTCTCCTCAAAACAGAACGGGTGACCTTGTGATTCGCCAAATGGTGCCTGTTTCAGGTTCTCAATGTGGCAGGTGCCTTGATCATGATTCAACCAACTTGTCAACAAGTGCTGTTTTCCTGAAACTTGGCAGAGACTCCACAACAGATTCCAAGTTGAAACTCGGATGATCACATTCCAAAGCTGGAGGAGTTTTTTTTTTTATATCTGTGATATACCCCTTTATTGTTGTGCTGACCTACACTTCACTACAAAAACACACTTTACCAATGCAGTAGGGAACACATCAGAGGAGACTTCAGGTAACCGGTTAGACTATAATTTGATCCAGACCGATCAGATCTGTAAATGATGGAGACCACGTATTCATCCTGTCTTTTTTGATGGACAGGCTCTGCCCGACCCTCCTACACACTGACAAGTAGGAAATATGTTTCAGGGAATGACACTAGCATACCCTCTTACACTTAGTCATTGTCAATCACTCTGCGCACTTGGCTCGTTGGGTAATAGGAACAGATCCAGCATTGCATCCCCTCCAATCTGTTTGGCTCTCACACGGTAGGTGCATGCTGTTTTCATGCCTGTGTGGGATGGCTTCAAGCTGTTTTCTTATCAAAAGGCCCATTCAGACATTCTCTTTGAGAGGCATCGCAAACCTCAGATCTCACAGCCTCCGTTCAACCACATGTCTTGATTTAAGAGGCCAGAATCAGATTTGCTGCCACGAAGAGCTGCCGCTGCTAAAGAATGGGATGTGATTTATCATCCTGAACCACACACAAGACTGATAACCAGAGCGCTGGCATTTGTACGCATATGTGAGGGTGCACATTAACACACACCACACACACACACACACACACCAACTCTTCCACCTCACATAAATACCCCCAAAAAAAAACAGATCAACACATGTTCTCAAGCTCACTCGTCCTCTGGCTCAATCACTCCTATATGCTTTCACACAAAAACCGCAATTTCACATAGAAGCCGTCTTGCCCCTCGCTCTCTAGCAGCGTGGAGTTGGATCACATGCTTTTAACAAACTGAAACTACATCACCTTCCACCCAGGGATCCTCTCTAAACGCTCCCTTTTAAACCTCCACTAACAGTCTCATCATTGATTTTATGTCTCTGTTTTTTTTCCTCCTCGGGTTGTAAGCAAGCAAACACAGCTGAACCCTAACACCCTGTGTCCCGCTGTGTCTCCCTCAGGGTGTTCTCATCACAAAACAGCTACACAACATCTCAGAGTGAAACACCCTCAGCAACACAGGCCATAGAAAGGCAAAGGTGATGGGAGCAAGTTTTTCACCATTTCAAACGTACAGAGAAATCAAATAAACTGCTCTTTCTCTCTCTCTCTCTCTCTCTCTCTCAACATCCGAAGGTTGAGTTACTTCACCAAAGTAATTTCTCTTAACTCTCTCTATCCATTTCTCACTTTTTAGCCTCCCATCTTTCTTTCTCTTGCAGTTTCTCTCTCGCTCTCTCCAGTTGCTGCTTATTATTTCTTTGTGGAAGAGTATGTGATTGCCAGGATTGCTTGGTGGCTGTCTCTTCTGAAGTTGTTAGTTTCAACTGAAAGGCAGAGAGACTCAGATTCTCCACTTCTGATCTCTCTGCGCTCTCTCTGGCTCTTTTTTTTTTTTTTCATCCATCAACAAACTGTTGCAGTGTATAATGGTTTCAGAGGGATGAATAATCATCAGAAGGTGTGTTGGTGGGGACGGTGTGGGGACTAAACTTGCCAAAGGCTAGCGAGTGCAAGTGTAAACCTCGCCTGCTCTCCTGTCCCTGTTAGCTCAGCCATTTTTGGGCGGTCAGGCTGTCTTGCCACAATCACACGCTGGCGCCACAATTGCCTAGCCCCAACTGCAACCCTTTCACTGTGTAATGACTACATCCAGAAATAAACTTTAACCGCTCATGCCCCGCTGCTTGCCCCCCGTGCTTATATGTACAGAGACAAGACTGGAGTGATGTTTGTGCTGTGCCCTGCATAGTGGCATGCTCACCTGGCCCCAGGACGTCGTGTGGTGATGGTGTGGTTTATGGTTCAACACAGAACCAGTCAGTGAGAGAAAGGTGACCACTGACCGCTGTCACCCTCTGGTGGGACAACGCACACCCCTGGTCCGGGAATGTCGGGGAGGTAGAGCTATGACCAGAAAGCAGAGTGGTGTTTTTGTCTACTTGAAAATTGTGTTTAACTTTATGTTATTGTGTACTGATGTTTAGATGGCATAGTCATGCTTATGGGCAGATGTAAAAGATGGACATAGGCATGCATGTAGCCCCAGACTTTACATGTTTCTTCTTACACAGTACATGTGTATGAAAATGTTTTTCGCGGTATTCAATTCTGTCTGCAAGTCTGTATGTATGTAAGGTTGGTTGCCACAAGGGATAAATATACCTGCACCGAGCCCACAGGCTCGAGTCTTGATTGTGCAAGGGGTGGTCGGATCAGAGCAGTAATTTTCCACATCTACACTCAGCCAACTTGAGTCTACCTTAAAGGGCGTTTCTATGAGGATAAGTGCCGTATGGTTTCATGTACGTTTGTGTGTCTGCACTGTACACTTCATCTGTGTGTTTTTGCATTGCTGCCTCTTTATTTGTCGTCAGCCATTATTGCGCGGCAGTCGCGTCTTTCCTTCATCTAAATTGCTGTTACAATTTCTGATTCATTTATTTTCATCTCGCCTCTCTACGTAAATAAGCACACCTACAAAATCAGATAGCACAACATTTATTTTGCATTTCCATCTGTAATAAATGAAACTAATTAAGCCATACTTTTAAATTAGGGAGGAGGCAATCCTAATTTTCTCCTTAAGTGCAGTTTCCACGGCAATCAGAGGCCTCGGCAGGGGGTCGGGAATGGAGGCGTTGGGTGGGAGCGCACACAGCAGGGACAAACTGAGTGCGAGAGCCTACTGCACTCACAGCTGAATCTTCTGTTGGCATGCACTTTCTCTCTCACATACACACACATATGCTGGAGCGCACATACACACAAAAATCACACAGAAACAGCCAATATCACACAAACATTTGCACATATTCTCTCTGTTAATTTGGCCTCATCTATAGGCTTCATGGAGGAACATTGAAAGTAATAAAAGTGTCCATGTTAATATTTATATTATTGTTGAGAATTTGTCAAAGTGATGATGGTTGAGTGATGATTCATAGTGTCCTAATATGTGGTATGGTATGTTTGACATTGAGAGACATCGTCTAATGTTTGTAGGCCTGTTCTTATTTTCCTGTGAATGAGTTTGTCCCTGAGCAAATGTGGATGTGACAGCTTCCTCAATCTGTAAGTATTTATGGTTCCAGTCAGAATATTAGGGAACTTGGCCCTGTGTCAATGTTTTTTGTCATGTCTGACTGGATTCTCCCTTTTCCTCCGCTGAGTATGGGCTGTGATTTTAACAGACAGGCAGGTTTTAGAAAACCACAAAGCAGAATAAACAGATGCTCATTTTAACATGTCACATATATCGGTATTACTTAAGGTATGAGTATGAAAGTCTATTCCACCTGAAATGACGAAGATGATAGAACTTGGAACTCGATAGAGAGGAACATGCAAATTGTACTTGTAAAACTTTAAGTGACTGTGTATTGAATTAACTCGCCGTGCAACATCAGATAGTTTAATTAAAGTTCTGCTAATTTAATAAACAAACTAAAAGAATAAGTGAAAGATTTGCAAAATGTTGACCAAGTAAACAGGCAGACAAGTAGACTGGCCCGATGTGAGTATTTATAGCTTTCGTTTGGCAGCTCTCGCAGCAAGCTCAGAGCTTTGAATTGAAGATTTTCTATAGTCTGGAGCAACACTCATGCTCCATGATGCACTTTTAGCCATTTTCTGTTTAGTGTCATTTTGTTACTCAAAAATAAAATTTCATTTGTTTTTTAATGCAACCCATCACCGTGATAGTTACTGTAATTAGCAGTAATGTTTAAAATGGAATAACAATCAGACTGACAGTTGCATTCATTAGTGTGCACTGATTTAGAAGGTGTGAAAACATACACTTAAAAGGCAGGGTAGTCATGGGTGAATTAGTTGTTACGTTTTTTTATTCTTTTTGATAGTGAAGAGAGCACGGGTAAAAATGTAATTTGCGCTGTAAATTTTCTAATGGTATAACATACCCATAGTATGTACAATACAATTAATTGTTATGATGGTACAGATTTGTCTTTGTTTTATTCTGAAGCTATTGTCGGCTCATCTGAAAATAAACACTGCACTCTTAATGACTAAACAATGAGCTTTATTTAAAAAGTAGAACACGGAAGTTTTCGTAAAATATCATACAAACCCGTTAAGAATGTGATGAAAATATTGTGAATATAGAGATGACGTGATATTTTGTGTCCCGTAATTTCAAACTTACAGAATTACTGATAAAGACCGCCAAGCTTTTTGAACAGAACACTCTGATTCCAAATCCAACTTTACTTCTGCAACTCAACAGAACTTTCCCTGTTAACTTTCCTCTTGTACATGGCTTTGATGCTCACAATTCCTCTAGTCTAGCAGGCAGTTTGCTCTTTTGTTGAAAAAAGGAAAGAAAGAATAGAAAAGGTAGGATTCAATCCCGTCACATTGGATCCGGCATAGCCATCTTATAGTTTGAAAAAGCAGAAAAGAAGTTGAAGCTCAGACACAACAGTTGTTAGTCAAACACAGAAGTGTTCCACAGGCACAAGGATGGAAAGGCAGAGGGAAGGGAAGAGTAAGGGAGGCGTAGAGAAAGAAAGGGATGACAAGAAAAAGTGCAGGCCTTCCTCAGAACTGTATTCATGGAGTCTGGCTCTTTCAGGTTCATCTCTCATTACTCCCGGGTGCTCTCTCAAGCTTAGCGGAAATGGATTATGCTACACAAAGAATGGAATAATCACCCTATTCTCCTCCTTCTCTGATAAACACACACGTAGGCGCACACGGACACATCCACGCACATAAACACACACACACACAAATAAACATACACACACACACTCTCTCTTCCAGTCTGTTGTTTTGACGTACACACTGACGTACACGCACCGAGTGAGCCAAGCTTTGTGTGGCTGTGAGTCGCTGAGTGTGGTGCTCGTTCTCTCGCTGCATGCCAGGGGACTCGTCAATTATCTCCCCAAACGCACCCAGTCCTCGGGGGGGAAAAGGCGGTGAGGGAGACGTCCCTGTTTTTGAGGGAACCTGGAGTTTGCAACATTCAGTTGAGTGACAATACATTCACGCTCTAATTCTAGGCTAGCAGATGTAATGTTTTTTTCCTTCTCTCTCTCTCTCTCTCTTTCCCTCTTCCTTTGTCTCAGTCTTTTCTGCTCTCCTTGTACTTCTTATTTCAACTTTGAGAAGTTGGAGCTCCTAAAGGCTTTAGTGAATGTATGTGTTTTGGGTGGTTTCGAGTGGATTTTGAGCGTGTGTTTATGCTTGCTTGCATGTGTGTGTGTGTGTGTGTGTGTGTGTGTGTGTGTGTTTGTGTGTGTGTGTGTGTGTTGGATTAAAGGGTGTATGCTTACAGTTTGATCTTTTTTATCTAATGCAGGCAAGGTGGTACTCCCCAAAGATTTAATTTTTTCCCTGAGCAAATTTAAGAAACGTCTGCAAAGAATAAAAAACACAATAACAAACAAAAGAAAAAAAAACAATTTTATCATATTCATGTAATTAATTATGCAATGATTAGCATTTCCTCTTTTCAAGCATGAAACACAGAAAGGCTTTAACACTTTTGTATTAATATAAACAATCACATCAAGCCTTTCATAAATTCAAAGTTTGACAATAATCTGATATAGTAATAATTTAATAACTTTGTGCCAACTATACACAATATTGTTAACAGATGGCACTCATATCATTACATTTTTGAAGTCTTGAATCCTGAGCCGAACACATAATTGCTCTGTCTCCTGACAGCCAGTAAGCAGATTGCCTCACTGGGAACAGCTTCAAATAAAAAAGCACCATGTCCATGTTTGTCTTGCTGGGGTGACTCACTGTATCTGTGAGCGCTTGGTTGCGAGGCCACTTCTACCTGGTTAAATTAAAGAGAAAATGAATAATAGATGGAGAGAATGACACTTCCTTCGCCAGGGGTAATGAAAGACCGACTCCCAGCTCTGTCTTGTCAATCCTCTGACTCACCGAGAGCGCTAATAAAGATGACACTTGACAGCTAACGAGACCCATCACGGGCGGGGACATGCACACATACACAGAAAGACGGAGGGGAAGAGAATAAGTGAAAGAATAAGATAGAGAGAAAACAAAATATAAAGAGAAGGGCAAGTGTCGTCAGGGCATCTAACCTCTGGCCAGCCAAACAACTTGGTGTCCTGTCAGGAACTGAGTGGAGATCTGCTTTAACATTCAGCAAGCTATTTTAGAAAGTCAACAGATGACCGTCCCTCATACAGGGCTTTGAACGATAGAGAGGGAGAGACAGGAAGAAGAAAATGGAAAGAAGAAAGGCAAATTGTTGAATAAAAAGGTAAATATTATAAAAGGGAGTGAAAAACAACGCAGCGACTGAGATTTTAAGTCTGTACATGGAGGCCTAGTGGCGTGTTAGACGAGGGTTGGTTGGAAGTTGGAGGAAGCCCTGCCCATGGCCTGATCTCCAGGGTCAGCTTCAGCTCCAGCCTCTGCCGCAGAGTTACCAAAGAGAGGGCGTGCCATTGTTTACTGTCCGCGGTGCGGGTAAACAATAAACAATGAAAAGACTGAGGGGTTGCCAGCTCCTCACCCTAATGTTGCCATTTTGGGAACTCAAACACGCCCCCATGCTCCTCACAGCCCCTACTCACCACCCACTCCCTTTCTCCCCCTCTCAACCTCCGCCACCTCCCCAGTTCAGGTCCATCCCCAGCCCCAGAAACCCCAGAGGGGCGGTCGCCCAGCCTGCCCACGCTGCCCTCTAAGAAACCACGAGAGGGTGTGGTTCCGCCTGGAACAGGAAAGCCATTTATTTTTGGCGCATCTCTGCTGACTGACTCATGTGTTGACTGGAAAGTTGGCTGCATGCTCTATGGGCCGAGGCTCCACCAACTCTGTGGGCTATCAGTCCCTGACCTGGCCTCCCTCCTTTTGGGCCCCCTGCACCTCAGCCCACCACAAGTTCTAATGCACCAATAGCCACCCACTCCCATCCTCCCACCCACTCTAACCTGCCCTCATCACCACTCTATTTTTGTCTTTATGTCAGCTCTGCCACCTACCACTCTCCTCTTAGTCTTAAATTGAAGAATTGCCATTGTTTCACAGTGACCTTCAGCTGTTTTTTTTTGTAAAAGCTGATCATCAGGGGTTGTTTTATGATGGGCATGTGTCACATGTTTTGTTAGGGAAAGTAAAAAAAGAGACAAAGAGACAGAGAGAGAGAGAGAGAGAGAGCAGATAGGACTTGTGCTGCCATACAGCTATATGCTTTCGGTAGGGCTGGTCATCGAGAACTGGTTCCAAATTTGAACCGGTTGCAAAATTCTGAATCCAAAGAAATCATTAAGACATTTAAATTATATGGAATTAATTTATAGGTTCCATAAACTGTATGAAGTGAATTGTAAAAATGAATGATAATGAATGGTTTATAAGTATGTTTTTTTTCTGTAAAATAAGCATGTGACCTGTTTTGACCCCTCCCCTTCTAAGAATCAGAAAAGATACCCAGCGCCTGCTTACTTGATCTTTAATTGCAATTCTGCAGATGCAGAATTAAATCTTGAATTTGAAGTCTGTGGGCTGTAAAAAGGGTGAGATTACTGATGGAAAGATTCCTCCGCACATATACAAGCCTATTTTGCTTCAGAGGCTAAAAACAAACAAAGCACACAAGTCTTAAATACATCTATACATTCTTAAATTTACTTCAGAAGCCATATTTATCTGTGGTATACTGGCAGTCCTTGAAATTAAGAATTAATTCAATCAATTTCACAGTGAAGAAAGGGTATTTAATCCAATAAGTACCCATTAAGTGTCAGGAATAGGGCACCATTGAGAGCTCTTACGATTCTTGGTTTAGTCTTCAACTATTATAATACATAGCGGTTACTGTTCTCTGTGGAGAAATAAATGACCTACACAGAAATTATATTTATATTACGTGTGTAGTAATTGAAATTGGTGTTTAAATCATGCTGATCCAGTTAAGGAAAATGTGTGTACTTTATGTACACTGTATGTTGCTGTGTATGGGAATGTGGTCTGACAAAAAAAAAAAAAAAAAACACTAACTACAGTAGACAAATTTTTCACAGCTGGAGCATTCCAGATGGCATGAGTAGTCAATAAAAGAGAGGATGAGGGCCCATAAAAAACTTTTAAATGCCCAACTGTAACGGGACTTTTATTTATCTTCCTGGCAATGAATGTCGAGTGTTTTATACTGCCTGGATCAAATATACTCTTCCTTCATATAATGTTACTGGAGGACAGAGACTTAGTTTTGGACCTGAGATTTTCCTTAATATAAATGTCTTTAAATTGGTCATATTTCAAAATATACTAATATTTTATTTTGCCTGTGGACAGGTAATGAGGGAATTTTGAAAACTAAATCTTCTCACAGCACTACTACTACTACTACTCAAATTATATATATATATTCAAATATAAATATTAAAAACCTAAGCAAAGGTTGGATGAGATTTGCCTGTAAACTGTACCTGCCATTCCAACCACCAAAACAGATCAGTCTACTGTACTGCATCTTATTTCTTTACCTATTTTTATTGTGTAGTGGTCAAAGGAAGCTGTGAAGTAGGGTGCTCTTCATTTTCTCTGTTTCTCCCCAGGGTCCCCATATTGCTCTGGAGATGTCTGTGGGTTCCTTGCAATGGCGTGGCGCTCTGACATTCCCTCCACACCCACACTGGCAGCCAATGTGCCAATTAGTGGCCTTCTCCGCAGGGGTGGGTGTATGGGAGGTGGAGAACACAGAAGAACGAGAGACAGAGGAGAAAGAGCAAGAGAGAGAGCGTGTATATGAGCGTTTCTGGATATGTGTGTGTGTGTGTGTGTGTAACAAGGCCTCAGACCTCAGACATTCCTTTCACTATGACCTAGGGTACAATTAAGGGGATGTCTCTCCCTTGCCTCCCCTCCTCGGCGGACCACATCAACGGAAGTCCTGGCCCAGCTGGAGGCTCTAATGACGGGAGGGAGGCCAGGTCGCGACCCTGGTGCCACCTCAGCGCCACACCCTTCCTGTTTAGGTCCAGACAGGGTCTACGCCAGGAGGAGAGGAAAGGGGACAGGGGAGACATGGAGTAGGGAAGTGATTTGGATTTGTCAAGATCTGTAGAGGAGTTGAGAGAGATTGGGAAAATCTACCACAGTAGTTGCCATATGCTATAAAAGCTTATTTTGCTTCAGTAGTATCACTTGATTCTTTCCCCTCACCTATCAACCTTGTCATAAAAGTAAAAGATGACTTCTTTAAATTGACCACGTTCTTAATTTAACAGAGTTGCAAACCTATCCTTGAGGAAAATTACTTACTGCTGTCATTTCCTGCTCTGTTTCTTCTACAAAAACATCCAAACTTTGGACTAAATGTTAACCTACGCACATTAAAGACCAATGTTACAGGTAGTAAAGGGTGATATGAAAGGCACAGGCTTTAGAGAATGTGTGGCTTTTTTTTGACTGGGCATTTGTTAGTATGCAGACAGTTGTGTTAGAGTATCATGGGACAGAAAGCTGTGGTCCTCAGCACCTATCATCAGACAACCCACCCTGATGGAGAGGCTGGGATAATGATACGTCTGTGAGTCTGTCTGTCGGTCTGTCATGCCTCTGGATTTGCTTGCTCCGCTCTCGTGAGTGAGGAACAGCAGGGGACATGTGGGGGTGGTAAAGTGTGTGTGTGTGTGTGTGTGTGTGTGTGTGTGTGTGTGTGTGTGTGTGTGTGTGTGACAGGGGTCCCCACAGATTATAGATGTTGATGAGCATCTCCTCTCAGCTTGGAAACCCTGTAATTGTCACCTTGCTCAAGTAGGGGAGAGGGGAGAGGGGAGAGATACGCCTTGGACAACCACACTGAAAACCCGCAATCAAAGAAAAGGGAAAGGTAGAGAGACTTGCAACAAGATCCAGAACAAGAAGGAAAAAAAAGCAGTGGACCTGACCAAAAGAGAAATTATGTGGTGGACATCTTAGTGACCAAATTAAACAAATGTTCTTCTGGTGCGATTTACCGTACGTGCGCTGCAGTACATGTGGAGTGTGCATTCAACCAAGTCAGTGTGTGAATGCCTGCTTGTGTGTGTGTGTGTGTGTGTGTGTGTGTGTGTGGGGGGGGGGGGGGGGGTGTGATAAAAACAACTAGAGTGAGGGAAAATCACAGCTTGTCCAGTGATCACAGCCATTACGTTATTAGGGCCTGAGTGACCAATAACACTGACCGTGTTTCCATTTTGTCACTGAAAAAAACAGACCAACATTCAGGGTGAGTTCCTATACACTTCATTAAGCCATGAATGGAACTAAATGTAACACTTGAGCTGTATGTGAATGAATGGGGTTTTCCTGACTGTTAATTCCTGAGGCCTTTGATACTATACTGTAAATGCCTATTGTTATGCAGTGTGTAAAGTTTGACTGGTCATGTATTGTTTGGCTTATCGTGTTTAATACGAAAAAGCCAAGGAGCATAAGCCAAACATAACTTAATTTAAACAATTTAATTACATTTCTTTGCTTAAAATTTAGTACACTAATTGCTTATGCACTATTGATGATAACAAGTATTCCATGAATAATCAATTTATTAATAACATTAGAGCTACAGAGATTTATTGATTTTATCGATTAGTTGTCAACTAATGTATTAATCTCCAACTATTTTAATTTGAGTCATTTTTATGAAAAAAAAAGTTAAAATTCTAAGATTTCAGCTTATTAAATGTAAATATGTTCTAGTTTCTTCACTCTGTGACAGTAAAGTGAACATCTTTAATTTGTGGATAAAACAAGACATTTGAGGACGTCATCTTGGGCTTTGGTTAACACTGATTTGATGAAAACAACTTTTTTTTACAATTTTGTGAGACTTTATAGACCAAACAACTAATTAATTAATTATTATCTCGATTAATCGAGAAAATAATTGACAGAATGATCAACAATGAAAATAATTGTTAGTTGCAGCTCTAAATAGCATAAACTGTTAAATATATGAATAAATAAATAAAAAGATTTGTGCATCCACTTATTTTGTTCAGGAGTACAGTGGGCTGAAGCATATCCCATCATGCATTGGGCGCAAAGCAGGGACATTGGACATGTCTCCAGTCCATACTGAAACCTATTGTGTAGACAAGCACATTCACACCTACGGGCAATTTAAAGTTTACAATTCACTTTATGTGCATGTCTTTGGACTGTGGGATGGAACAGGAGCACCCAGAGGAAAGAAAAACCAATAAAGGTCAAACTCTATACAGTACACAGTAGCTACAACATATGCATAGTAAAGTGTAAAGATGTTTGTCCTGTGTGTTAATCATCAGATTAGCATGACAAAAACTTACTTTTATTCATTTTCTACTTCATCTCTGGGACCTCGTCCACCTGACTTGTGACTTGAAGGATAAATCTGTCCCAAATGGGTTTCCATTTTTTAACAGAAGTACAATTTACACTTAGAAATATCAGAATATATGTAACTTTTACTAATAAAAATTTGACTAATTTAAGAATATGTATACACAGCACCGTGACAATAAGCACTGTGTGTGTGTGTGTGTTGCCATATTGTCTTCCTGTAATGTCTTACCGAAAGGGTAAAGATAAAGACAAGCACTTATTTGTCTGTATTGACTGTACTGCTCCTCTGCCTCTCATTAGCTTCTATTAATCTATTTACCCTTCACAGTGCCCTAACACCACCCCCAGAACCCCAGCCCTTGCCAAAACCAAAGTGACACTGGCTCCGCAGGCGAGTTCGGGAGGCCATGAGGTCATACCAATGATGGCACTAGCTGTCGACCGGTGAGATGTGGGGCCCGTAGGCGGAGGGGTGCTAGGTGCCTGCGAGGGGAGAGTGAAGGGAGTGTGCCGGGGGAAGTGAGACATTCATTAGGAGAGCCAAGCTGACGCTGTCACCCTCACCCTCGTCTGCTTCTAAGGAGCCTGCTCAGACACACGCCAGCCTCAGCTGCTACCAGACCGCGTTGTGCTCTGCACCAACACACACTGTTTGTGTGTGCATATACAGTATATGTGTGTGCAATTGAATGTTAAAATGTTGTTTTATGTTGTGAAACCCTGTCACACAAATGCTATTTTACCCACGGATGCCGATGATAGAGTGAAGAGATAGAGATGCAGATGCAGAGAGAGACACACGGTGAGTCTATTATAAATCACAAGTTCAAGTTTACAGTTCATCTGCTGAGGCCTTATGCTTTATTTCAGGTGGTTCTGATGAGAAATGAGACAAGCATGTTCCATTTTGCACGCCTGTGAAAGCAGAACCCATTTTATTGGGCCTCTAATGCGATGAGAGAGGCCAGGAGTCAATTACTGTGTACTTATTCTCCCTTTGCCTGAACACGGACTTGTTAACGCTTCCTAATAATGAGCTACAGTGAACAAGAGGGTTACACTTGATCCTTTTGACTCAGAAAAAGGAAAACATTTTCCATTCTCTTGGTGCCCCATCACGGATGCCTGATAAAAACTGATTAAAGAGGTGAGGGACATGGAAAATGTTTACTTTAAACTGTAAGGATGTCCTAGGCTTTTGTTGTTAATACAATGGTAGACGTGGCAAAGCTGTGCACATCACTGTGCTTTAATCCCATCATTAATCTTTAATAATAGCAAAGCGGTACACTAACATGTTTGAAATTAAAGGGTCAATGCATATTATGCTTACTTTTCTGAAGCAGTATATCAGTAAGGGTAGTGAGCAGAATATAATACATTTTCTGCATATAATGGTGAGACTGAGCTGTTATTTGAAGGACCTCCCCTGCCCATAATGCATTGCCGCCCCAAAAGACTTGCCTCACACCTGAGCCCTCTCGGTTTTGTTAATAGCCAGATCGGTAACACTAGCTAGCTGATGCTAAAAGAAGCCCTTACTGTACAAACTCCCTATATGCATCATTATATGCTACTTGTGTAAACTAACTTACAACTCTTTTGCTAAAAATAAAGTAGAGGTTTATCTTATATTAGAACTTGTGGTTTATGTTGGTATCGGCTTATTACCTTTCTAGTGAATTAATTTGTTTTGTTTGCTGAGAGCAGTTGGGGTGTTCAGAGGAGGCATAAACTTGAGGATGGGGTAAGATTATTTAACTACTCAACGCATAACTGTTTCTCTCAGCAACTAACACATTTCTATATCAACACTGTTTACTTGCCGCACTTTGTACAAAGTTTCCTGATTGCTTTGGCATCAGATTTAATATCATGAAGGGGGGCTATGCATCTGCCGTTTTCCTGTACATCTTTATTCTGGTGGCATAGTCTTGGTCCTACAGTGTTGTCTGTCTGGTACCCTTTGAAAGGGCCCCTTGATCTTCATTTTGCTTTTTGTTTTGGTGGACTTGGTATAGTCTTTTTTCAAAACAGTGAAATTAGTTTTCAAAAATGCTTGATTTTACAATGTATTTGTTTGATATCAATGAGTCAGTTATATAAGTTGCTGAATACAACTGGACTTGTATTTAGTTTGTTGTTTGAAGTTATTAATGAATAATCTTGGAGTTGGACCAGCAATTATTGAGAAACACATAGAGCTAGGTAAATAAACTAAATTCTGTTTCTCTGTTTTGGTAAAAGATTGTAGTTACTGTTGAATAAAAATAGAAAGATTAACTGTGACGGGATACCAACTCCTGCATGTAAGTCAGACAAGCTACACCACCATCTACCACCCCAGCCTTCGCCACGCTACGCCTCACTACATATAGGGCACACTACTTCCTGAATTGGCACTGAAGGTTGGCATTAGGCATAAATGATGAGGTGCAAAATTGGATGTATGAACTAATATGGATGTAGTTTCTAGTACCAGTGGTCTAACCCAGAATGACAAAAAGAGTGCAGCACTGGAATATGTCTAAATGACTACACCACCAATGATACAGTAAACCAATACATTGGCAATGACCAAAGCTAAAGTTCATACAAAGCGAATTACTTTAAGTTACAGTAGCAGCAGTTACTATTAACATATTATCTCACATTATCCAACAATAGCTGTAGTCTCTAGTAAGACTAAATTACTTTTGCAATAGTTAAGTAATGGTTGGAAAGGTTAACATTTTCAAATGAGCTGTGACAAATTAATGTGGCAACTTCTTTCTAAAACTGGGTAATTTACAGTTTCAAAGGGTTTAGAGGATGCTGTCTTCACATGTTTTTGTTTGGAGAATTACACTATTCAGTGTGCTCGATCCAGAATATTGTGTCAGTCTCTGCTTGTCACACATTTTTTTAATAATGTGACTCTTTTTAAGAATGATAAAATTCCCTTTCTGCTCCTTGTGTTTCAAGAATACTGTATCTTGGATTATAGAATACACAATGAAAATAAGATAATGAATTCCAATGCATTATATTTTAATTCATTCCAAATGAGGTTGTTCTTCGCCAAATCAGGTTATGAGAACCCCTGGCTTTGTTCATTTGTTTTAATTAAACAGAATAGTAGAGGTGAGAGAAAACAACACTGGCAAGTTGTTAGTGTAATTAAAGATTAATTCCAGAATATTACGTGTGTGTGATAATAACTCTAATGTTGGGTAGCTATATCCATATTTTACATAAAACACAGAGTGGTTAATTTTAGATAATTTAACATAAAACCTGTCACAGGCGCTTCTGCTTCTATTCATTAAGCATTAGCAGTGCTTCAAGGACCCTAATTCATGTGTCACTCTTCTTGTCGAAAATATGTCTTCATACGAGGATAAACCTAGGGCAACTGTTTAAGTGTTGAGTCAGTTATTGTTGAGGTGAATACTTTAGTATGCTGACATGACAGAACAAGGTCTAAAAGTTCAATTTAGAAGTTCAGTTGAAAAGATTACTAGATAGGAATCACACCATGCAACACACCACAACATGTGTCAGCTACATCAACAAAGATCAGCCTACTGTATGTTCTTTTTCTAATATCCCCTCTGACTCAGAGCCATGTAGAACAACTTAGACATCGTTTCTGCATACAAATCTGATATGCATGTAATATGACCAACATAGGCATATATGCGTTTATGTATACAACACACATTCAAATATACAAGTACCTATTAGGACCAACCTATCTGTGAGAAATTACATTTATAAATGGTATACCAAATTGTAACAACAAATGCGTTTTGAGAGAAATGTGATGTTAGCCACGTTGCATTTATTACCAACATAATTAGGAAATGATCTGCCAAGATGCTAAATGTTAATACCGATGGATGTGCCGAATATACACTGACAATGCATTTCATTCATTTTCCCTATAATATCCAACCTTGCAATATAAAGCAATTATAGCACAATACAACTTTTATGGTTATGTTTAGGCACTAGAGATGCACCGATACCACTTTTTTTGGAGATCAAGTACAAGTACTTACATTTGGGTACTTGCCGATACCGAGTACCGATACGAGTACTTAATAATCCCTCTGGGGTCCGAGGGTGTTTTCAAACACACAGATGATTTTGGCCTTCTCTGATATTGTTGTCAATTAGAACAAAGCAGCATTTTCAAAGTATCATGCCTTTTTTCTATTCAAAGCTCAGTGTCTGGGCCTGGACATTTCCCCGGAATAGTGTCAATAAAATAAATCATATATTTCTTGATATCAAAATACTGAGTGAACTTTAGAAAGAATGAAAAACGAAAAAGTCCATTCACATACATATTAAGTAGCCATGTGGATTTAGTGATCCAACGGAGAGGATGGTTTGTTTACGCCAGAAGCTAAGTTCACAAGATTTTGTCCAAATTTAAAGACTTGTGGCAAACTCCAACAGTTAAAACAGTAGACTACACATCGAGAGCTTTCGATTTAGCCTGTTTGTGAGAAAAAAAAAAATCGCTATTTACAGAGTAGCGCTGTGGATGCAGACAGAGCAGATTGAAATATCGCTTTCTTCATGTTTTTGCCTGTTAAGCTGATGAGAGACATTGGGCTAACACCGCTACTCCAAACATCAGTGGTGAAGTTTAGGGCTTTTTTCACAAAGCAGCTTTGGAAACACGGTTTCTGTGATCTGGTGACAGCTGGGAATCTCTCGGCTCCAGTACACTGAGAAGACGTCGAAACCCAGTATTATTAACTACTGACAATGGCCGGTTGTCAAGTGCCTTCATGCATTGGGCAAGAGCCTAGAGCCTTTTTACAGCCAACAATCTCCAAACGTCTGGCACTGCTCCTCTTCCGTCGCCTATACCTGCTTGACGGAGAAGTTATTGTCACATTGCTATGAGGTGGTATCGGGTGTGGCAGTATCGGAGTACGACTACAACAGTAGTAACAGTAACAGTACATGCGCACGGCATCAGACCGATACCCGATACTGGCATCGGTATCGGTGCATCCCTATCAGGCACTCAAAGCACTGTATTAGGATTAAAGAAAGGGAAAGAGTTAGGGTTAAAACAGTCAACAGTGACTTAAAGCAAGATGCACGGCTGGTTTCATTTATTAACATTTAACCAAAACATTATTTTTCCCGGACCTTAACCAAGGTGCTTTTGCTGCTCAAAATCTATGCAGCAATTCCGTTTCCCACCAAACTGTAATTGAGAAAAGAATGTGTATACATGTAATTTCTAGGATAAAGGTATGGACAGACTTGTTTCTTGCAGAAAAAGCTAGCTTTTTATTGAACCATATTGCATTCAGATCTTGTTTTGGAATCATAATAGGAAGCTATAAAGCATGACTTCTTTTGTTAATTAATTTTTGTGATTCTAATTTCCGATCTAAATTTGAGGTTGGTTTTATTAGATTAAGATGTGTGCATCTGTCCAAGGACTGTCCCTTAACTTAGATACCATATAAAGAAATATTGTTATTTGCAGGATAAAAATCCAATTAGATTTATTATGCATCTTGATCATTTTGCCTCACCAACATGAAAAACTCCTCAGGCATGTTCAGTGAGCCTTTTTTTTCTCCATTCCACCTGAATGCTTAATTACCTAAATGAACTCATTACTTCACTGGACTAATTTAACTCTTTGTCCAAGGTCAAGTCTGACAGAGATTTAAAGTGACTAGTCTGTAGGCCTGGGAGACAAGGAACAGTGCTGAGTGCCAAGAAGAGCATGTAGAAAAGGAGGGGAAAAGAGATGATGGTGTAACAAAAATGTTAAACAAATCCAAGTTGGGTAGGTCATTCCTGGAGAGAGAAAATTATGTGCAGAGACCACCCATTGTAGCTTTAGAACTCCAATTGTTGACCATGGCTGCAATATATGGGCTACATTATACATGAGTAGGATACAGGTAATTGGATTTAGAGTTCACAGAGTGAAACAGTAATGACACAGCAGTCTGCCTACAGCATTAGCCCATCGCCTGTAGGATGAATACATCAACTCAATCATCATGCCACACTATGTTGAAAGTGATGAATTTAAGCTGAGATTAAAACTGCTTGTGGGTCATCCAACATTATGGCAGCAAATCACAATAACAGCAGCAAAGGCTCCTGAGCACCGGTAGTACTCTTTCATTCATTCATTTAAAAAAAAAAAAAAACAGTTAAATGTACCACCAAGTCGAAGTGCAGGTAAACAGTTTGTTTAGATGGTTTTTAAAAGAAAGAAAAAACATACTAAATGCTTGGTACTATTGGTCTGAAAGTTGCTTGGACTAATCTCATGAAGCAATTAATAAGATGTCAGTTTTCCAATATGTCAGTTTCTCTCTTTTATCTTAATGGATCACACATACAGCTGTAGCAGGAAAAATATACTGCAAGTCCTCAAATAAGTATCTTGGGACCATGTCACACTTCTTTTTTTTCTTCTTCTTCTTTTTTTGGCCTGCATTCTGCATAATAGACAACAACACTGTTGGGTTTTGTTCGTGGCTATATCACAAAAGAGTTGTAAGTCATGAATGAGAGATATTTTGCATTTTGTCTCATTGCTTTGGGCAGGATGAGTGTGATGGATAGGTCTGCAGTGTAGGGGACAAATGAGTGAAACAACATGGGGAGAGTCATAGGTCCCACTAACTATTACTCCCTAACAACTGCACTGGTCCCCCCCCAAAAAAAAAAAAAAAAAAAAAAAATAACTATTATACATTTGCAGGTATTAATAGTTACAAAGCTTCTGATTAAATCTTACATCCTGTGTTATTTGCTTTAATATAATATATGTACTTCGCTTCATGTTTTGCAAGCAAAATCGGGCCCTCTGCTCTCTCCATCTCCTATCTGGCGCCGCTCGACTCCTGTTCCCGGGGACCATGGGGAAGGACAAGTCCTGGCTGTCCTGGCTCTTGACAGAGGAGATAAATCACTCAGCACACCGGAGGATAGCCTTCCAGTCGGCAAGCTGGGAACTTCATTATCCCGCCCCTGCCACACATTACCATGCAGATCGTCACTGATTGGACCGGCGCAGTGGCGTTCGCAGCCTACTTCTGTCACCGCCAGAGGAGTCTCAGATCTGTCTCAGTGTTGAGAAGAGGAGAAGAGAAAATGAAAGGATCGTAGATAGAAAAGGAAAGGTGGAAGTGAGTGGTGATATTTTAAAATATGAAGATTTTAAGAGGAAATGGGAAAATTTCACTAACATCACCTCAATAAAGGGGTATTTGGCGTAAAAACATTGCTGCACGCACAAGTTGGTTTCTGTTGACGTCTGCGATACTTTGCAAATTCAAGCAAGCATATTCGGTGTAAATTCCACTATGGTGTAGTTTCCTTAAGCAAGGAGAGGCCCAGGAAAACCACAATTTGTACTTTTTTGCTCACACTATTCTGCATCAACACTTTCACTCTAACACCTTGCATGTTTTGAAAAAGAGTAATTTTCTTAACCACAAACCACCCATCTTGAGAGCTCATGATTTATTTATAGACATCAAACTCACATGATTTATAGAACACAAGAAATATTAAATTACAACTGCTTCCTTTGCATTTCTGTTATTTAATGTAATTAAATAAATATAACTTGGCTTTGTTAATAATCTTTTAGAGGGTTCAGTGAAAACTAACATTGTTTTACAAAACAGGATGTGGATATGGCCAGTTAAAGTTAATGAAGATGTATAAATATATAGAGAGCAAGAGATAGAATTTACAGTCAGTGTGTGTGTGTGTGTGTGTGTGTGTGTGTGTGTGTGTGTGTGTGTGTGTGTGTGTGTGTGTGTGTGTGTGCGCGTGTGTGTGTGTGTGTGTGTGTGTATGTGTGTGTGTGTGTGTGTGTTTGTGTGTGTGTGTGTGTGGTCCTAAGGCACACAGTAATATGAGCCATGCTTGTCTTTGGAGTCAGCATGTGGGGGATTGGCACACGCACGCACACACACACACACACACACACACACACACACACACAGTTTCCTGGCAGAGATCAGCAATAAAATCGACAAAATGTTTGAGTGTCAACTTCAATTAATTTGAGTGAATGTCCGTGTCTGTGTATGTGTTTGTCTTTTCATGTCTTGCTATGCAGGTATCAGTGTGGTTTTAAATGGCAAAGTGACTGTGACAGAAAGAGAAAGGCAGCATATGAAACTGTAGTCTTCTTCTATACAGTGATCCACCTTAAAACTTGAACCATAGCATGGAGTATGTGAAACTACAGCATTTCCTTCTGATGTCTGATTGTCATTTTTACTGAATTATACAGCAGAGATAAGCATAATTAACTAGCCATGTACTGATTATTTAATTTAATTTTGTTTAATTACTCTGCATTTAAAACATGTTATGTACTCCATAACTCCATCTACGTTTATATACCGGTATACATTTTTACACTTGGAAACATCCACTGTGATTTAACTTGTGTATTGCACCCAGAGTTCAATGGGTCCAGCCTGGCTGTATGCTAAGTTTACATCTTTTTCATCTCTCTGAATCTTTTCCATTTTCTGGGCATCAAGCTGGATCAATGCATTGGTGAGCTGTAACCTGATCACATTGATCATTTCCTTACATGTATTGGCTCCCTACCAGTGAAAAACACTAGAGAGAATAGAATAAAGATGCGAAGGAGAGGGGAAAATGTAACGTCCAGAATGTAGTAAATTGTAGATATGTATTCCCAAGTGAAAAATATAAAAATATATTTAGGAATTGAACCAAGTAAACGTGTTGTCAAAGGAAACAAATAAAAAGAATTAAGTCAGTCAAACAATCATGCAGTGTGAAAGATTTACATTGTATGGATGCATGTATGTATGTATGTATGTATGTACAGACGTGCTCAAATTTGTTGGTACCCTTACAGCTCATTGAAATAATGCTTCATTCCTCCTGAAAAGTGATGAAATTGAAAGCTATTTTATCATGTATACTTGCATGCCTTTGGTATGTCATAGAATAAAGCAAAGAAGCTGTGAAAAGAGATGAATTATTGCTTATTCTACAAAGATATTCTAAAATGGCCTGGACACATTTGTTGGTACCCCTTAGAAAAGATAATAAATAACTGGATCATAGTGATATTTCAAACTAATTAGTTTATTTAATTAGTATCACACATGTCTCCAATCTTGTAATCAGTCATTCAGCCTATTTAAATGGAGAAAAGTAGTCACTGTGCTGTTTGGTATCATTGTGTGCACCACACTGAACATGGACCAGAGAAAGCAAAGGAGAGAGTTGTCTGAGGAGATCAGAAAGAAAATAATAGACAAGCATGGTAAAGGTAAAGGCTACAAGACCATCTCCAAGCAGCTTGATGTTCCTGTGACAACAGTTGCAAATATTATTAAGAAGTTTAAGGTCCATGGATCTGTAGCCAACCTCCCTGGGTGCAGCCGCAAGAGGAAAATCGACCCCAGATTGAACAGAAGGATAGTGCGAATGGTAGAAAAAGAACCAAGGATAACTGCCAAAGAGATGCAAGCTGAACTCCAAAGTGAAGGTACGTCAGTTTCTGATCGCACCATCCGTCGCTTTTTGAGCGAAAGTGGGCTCCATGGAAGAAGACCCAGGAGGACTCCACTTTTGAAAGAAAAACATAAAAAAGCCAGACTGGAATTTGCTAAAATGCATATTGACAAGCCACAATCCTTCTGGGAGAATGTCCTTTGGACAGATGAGTCAAAACTGGAGCTTTTTGGCAAGTCACATCAGCTCTATGTTCACAGACGAAAAAATGAAGCTTTCAAAGAAAAGAACACCATACCTACAGTGAAACATGGAGGAGGCTCGGTTATGATTTGGGGCTGCTTTGCGGCGCCTGGCACAGGGTGCCTTGAATCGGTGCAGGGCACAATGAAATCTCAAGACTATCAAGGCATTCTGCAGCAAAACGTACTGCCCAGTGTCAGAAAGCTCAGTCTCAGTCGCAGGTCATGGGTCCTCCAACAGGATAATGACCCAAAAGACACAGCTAAAAGTACCCAAGAAGGGATAAGAACAAAACATTGGACTATTCTGAAGTGGCCTTCTATGAGTCCTGATCTGAATCCTATCGAACATCTATGGAAAGAGCTGAAACTTGCAGTCTGGAGAAGGCACCCATCAAACCTGAGACAGCTGGAGCAGTTTGCTCAGGAAGAGTGGGCCAAACTACCTGTTAACAGGTGCAGAAGTCTCACTGAGAGCTACAGAAAACGTTTGATTGCAGTGATTGCCTCTAAAGGTTGTGCAACACAATATTAGGTTAGCGGTCCCATCATTTTTGTCCATGCCATTTTCATTTGTTTTGTTATTTACAATATTATGTTGAATAAAAAATCAAAAGCAAAGTCTGATTTCTATTAAATATGTAATAAACAATGGTGGATGCCAATTACTTTTGTCAGTTTCAAGTTATTTCAGAGAAAATTGAGCATTCTTCATTTTTTGTTGAGGGGTACCAACAAATTTGAGCACGTCTGTGTATATATATATATATATATATATATACACACACAGAACGAAACCTACATGTATCTACTAGTAGAAAAAACAGCGATAATCACTGAGGTACAATGTTATAAGATGTGTTACAGCATTAGGTTTTCAGCAAGACACCTCAGTGAAAGAGATGGGCCGTCAGGCTGTGGATGTCAAGGACGACAGCGATGAATTGTGTTATCCCTGAGAGTGGGGGGATGTGCAGGAGTTCCAGGTGTTCTTCACAAGAATAAAAGTGACATCTGAAATAAGCAAAGGTTTAATTCCACACTTCCAAACCATGGGGTGAGTGCAAATGAAAGAGAGGAGAGCGTGACTCTTCCACCTCTCAACCTCCAGTTCTCACCGCTGTCAGCAGATGTCAGTTAGCTTCTGCCTGAGCTGCAGCCTCTCTCCTGCCCGACACCAACTTATAATAATATTCTGTAATCAGATATTAGCAGAAGAGTGCATTGAGTACTACAAGGTTCCATCCTTTCTACCTACTCTTTATATTTTCCCTCTACCTTAAACTTCTGTATGCCCTCCCCGCTTTCCCCCCGTCTAACCCTCCCCTCCCCCAGTCCAGGTCTTGTGTGTCGGAGGATCCCCAGGGTGTGTGTGGGCTAATTAGGGTGAGGCAGATCGGAGGGAAACACAGGTGTTAGCCAGACCGTACTCGCTTGTACAGAGTAATGGCTGTACCGAAGCCCCTCATCCCACCACCCTCCCCCCAGGGTAATTTGTCGCTCCTCTGTATAACCATGCATCTCTCTGCTCCACTTCTGTTTACTTTTCATTAATTCTTTTTATTCGGTTATTTGTTAGCATTATTTATGGCCCACACAAATATCAGCGCCATTAGAAGGGAGATGCAACAACGACTTTGTCACTGTGGTCCTTACGTGAGCCGCGAGGGTTAGAACTGTTGTTGTGTCTTTATCAGGTCAAGGTGGTCTGTTAATGTGTGTGTTCATGTGTGCGCTGCTGTGTTAGCACAAGCTTTGTTTTACATCAGCCGTCAGACATATTGTACTCGCACTCCTACTTCGTTTCTCAGCCTCACTGTTTATTGCTTCTAACAGTCAGTCATATATCACATTCCAAACGTGAAATAATACAAATCTCTCTTTAGTGATGTTCAAATACCTCTACTAATCTGACTGGACATGACTGTGCAAATCTCAAGAAAAAAAAGGAGCAGGAGAACGTTCTTCTGTTTCTTACTTCTGATTATTAAATTATGACTAGGGCTCTGAGTAAAGAATTTATGAGCACAAATCGACAGAGAGTTGGAGTAACAGACAGTAAAAAGAGAAAGCAGAAAGGGTGAGTGATGGGAGGAGTGTGCAAAAAGAAATTTTTGAGACAACTGCGAGATCGACAGAGAGAGGATGAAGAGGGGAAAAGAGAGAGCACGCTACTGCTAAGTGCATAAGTGGCAATATGTACCCAGTCAGGTGGAACTGAACCCGGTGAGAGAATATTGTCCTAGGTCAAGCAGAGTCAGAATCACTTGGGTGACTGTTGCTCACTAGAGCAGAGCACAGCTGACAGAGAAAGCGGGTGCAACCCTGAGTCAGCGCCATTTTACCACTTACTCTGTAGAAAACACACTCTGCGCTACCATCATGATATGAAAGATATTCCTCAAAGCAACTATGTTATTTAGTTATTCATTTCCTTCCTAAATGACTTTCTACCTCACACTGACATGATGCAGTACGTTAACACATTTCTATTGATAACATGCATCAGAGTCACACACACAATAGTCTCGCATTGTCAGACCACAGCGCTGTGAAGTAAGGTCTGGCTACACCACACATACAATCACAAGTTTGATAAGTTTGGGACGCAGTGACGGTGGCTCTGCAAAATCTCTGCAAAAGTCTCTAGAAGGAACTTGTTTTGGTGGAACATTGGCACCCCGCAAAAGAAAACGCCACATAAAATATTAAATGTTAACTGCTCAATACAATACAATACAATACAATACAGTAATGTGAGCTGTTTAGCTGAATTAGCTGAATACATGGTTCAACATAATTTGCTCTTACCAGTGTATCGCTGTGTGTACTTAGTCCATAGCAATCCTGCCAATAGGTTCCAAAACGTCCCATAATAAATGCCATAAACATATTACTTGTAATCCATGCGTGGATGTCAGGCTTTATCCTGGAAATGTACAACGTACAACACGCACAATACAGCAAGCAGTGTGCAATGTCTATATTTGCTACAACAAATTCAAATTAAAAAAGTGATGGCAGAAATGACTAAAAGCTTTCATAGAAAGCCACTCACTATTGCAAAATAAAAGCTCACAGAGCTGATCTTAGTTTACAACAAACCAACCTGAGGGAAAGATGGTTTGGGCTTGATTAAGTAGTGAAACATCATAGCTAGGGTTAAAATGACTACTTTGTTAAGGTTAGGGGTAGAGGTCGACCGATTCATCGGTTTTGCCGATTAATCGGCACCGATAGTTGATTGGTGGAACTATCGTTATCGGCAAAAATCCATACCGATGGTTGCGTCCGTTGCTGGAGCGGCTGAGAAGCGCGCGCTGTCATTCATTACACAGTACGCGAGAGCTGAGAAGGGTCTGCTGGCATCATGCATTACAGAGGCGAAATAAAAACTATCACTGATGCCTCGTGTTGTTTATTTTCAACACGTGTTACTGCACGCTGCACGGAGAGCACATGCTGTGCGGAGAAGGCTGACATCAGATGCGCGTTTAAAGCATCAACAGCAAAAAGGTATGTATACAGTACATTTTGTCATATCATTATAAAGTTATTAATTTGTTGAATAGATGCTGCATTAGTAGAGAAAGAACAGCACAACAGTATGTTTGTTTGCTTTCGAGGCTGAGATGACGCTAAACATTAGTAGTAGGCTAACTTACCTCAAGCGGTTAAAACACTGACAAAAATAAACGCAAGTCCGACCCAAATGTCAGAATCAGAACCCTAAAGCATCGTCCACGATCCCAAATGGCACCTCTGATTCATATTTAGATAATTTAATACCAGTTAAACGTAGAGACTTACTGATTGCTGCAGCTAAAAGCTAACGAGTTAGCCGTCACGGGGGTGTCTTTGGTGTCTTTCTAGCCTTAAAGTGCCCATATTATGAAAAAATCACTTTTTCTGGGATTTGGGGTGTTATGTTGTGTCTCTGGTGCTTCCACACACATACAAACTTTGAAAAAAACCCATCCATGCTGTTTAGAGTGAGATACAGTTTCTGAATGTGTCCTGCCTTCAGTCTCTGGGTAAGCTGTTCAAAATCGGCACGGCTTGTGACGTCACAAGCCGAAACAAGCAGGCTAACCGCAACCATTAGCTCGTAGCTTTAGCGTTAATGCTAATGCTAACGCTAGCATGCTACCTCATCCTCAATAGCAAAGCACTGCTACAACACACACAAGTTCACCATAATCTACGAAAGAACTACTTACATGTGCGCCCTCATTTAGAAGTCTCCCAGCTAATCCTGCCTTGTAACTGACCAAAATTGTAGAAACAGCCTTTCTTTTACGGTCTATGGAGCTAGCTAGCTGACATGATCTACATCTGAGCTACTGCGCATGTGCAGTGCAATCAAAGACAGTACAGAAGAAGAAGAAAAGAGGTCTCACTCTGTAGCTAAAACAGAGACCAGCTGAAAAGAGGATCTGCAGCAGTGAGAGAGAGCAGTGCAGTACAACAAAAATATGGTGTTTTTTGAAAATTAAACCATGTAAACCTATTCTGGTACAACCTTAAAATACAATTATGAACCTGAAAATGAGCATAATATGGCTGCTTTAACAGGTGATTTTCTATCCAGCCTGGAACTTGTGCCTTTTTTCGGGGTTGTTGAGCATTAAATCCAAACTGTTACATCCAAGATTTATCCACTTGATGTCCATAATTCATCACGTTTTCAGTCATTTCTGCTGCTAACTCCGTGCTACCCATAGACAGTAGGTGCTACTGACAAGGGAATCTCCCATGATGCCTTTGTTTATGTTTTCAACCAATGGGAAGGCAGGTCCGTCACACATTACGCCTTATATGGGCATCCAAGCGAACAAAGAGTAGAGTGGGAGAGATAGATCACCCCAGGTCAGAGATCGTCCGTTACCGTTCTAAACCGTTCTACAGAGAAGAATGGCGTCACTGTTTTGAGATTGTTTGTCCTTTATATGAATTATAATGCTCATTATGTTTATTTTTGCACTGGATGACTCCAAATATGTAGGAGAACTGTTTTAGACAACACACATGCTTGTGTAGCATTGCTGTGGGTGTAATATCAATAAATATGACATTATTATTTTGATTATTGGCAAAAGTGTCTGGACTTTTTATGAAACAATGTATGTATTTTGTCAACTGTATAAGTTATAAATACTATCGGTCGATTAATCGGTTATCGGCAAATACGGCCCAACCTAGCTATCAGTATCGGTAAAATCCACTATCGGTCGACCTCTAGTTAGGGGAGCCTCGTCCCAATGGTTACAACAATAAACACTTGGTTAAGTTAATATAAAAGATAAGGTTGACTCGTGGTTGGTTACAATGGCCCGCATACATACATACATATACATATATATATATATATATACATATACATATACATATACATATACATATACATATATATATATATATATATACATATACATATACATATACATACATATACACACATATATATATATATATATATATCCTTATCATTGTGATTTTGTGAAATCGTTTAGTGCTCAAACGTTATTACTTCTGCAAACCATATTTTAGCGATGGAATAGGATAAATGACGACAGTTGTAGCCTAAAGTCAACAGCCTGTCTGCGATTCCCTGAACGAGGGCGCCTCAGCCTACTCTTCAGTCTGCGCAGATAACTTTGGGGAATTCGGTCGTCAGAGTATGGCTACTTTCAACCACTGAAAAGGTATGGCTAATGTAGAGCTGGGGGTAAACGATTATTTATTAAACGATTAATCGGGCGATTATTTTATCGATTAGTCGACTAATCTAACGACCAATTGGACGATTAATATAACGATTATTTTTCTGTTGCTCGATTAATAAAAACCATAATGTATCTCAAATAAATACCAAAAAATTCTTAATAATATATTTTATCAAACAATTTTGCACAGCAAAAAATCTTCTGCTTTACACAAAATAAAATAATTATTTTACTGTTATACAAAATGAAAGGCCAGCCTGTTTACTCTTTTACAGTACCAACATCACTCTCTTGTTCAAAAAAATCAAGTTGTAGTGCAAAAAAAAAAAATACTGTGCAGTGCACAGTACAGACATTCCTTGGATTGTTTAACACAACATAACAGTCCCAACATAAAACCTGATGCATAATCAAACTGACTCTCTTAACTGCTATTCTGTAGGTTTACATGCTAATGCAGCTGTGCACTTTGGTGGTGCTAGGCTAACCAACGCATCTTAGCTCTCTGTGCAGTTTGTTCGTGCTAGGTTAGTAGCTAACGTTCACGTTAGCTAACGTTAGCTACTATAGTTAGCTGTGTTCTGCAGCTGTAAGCTAGCTACCATTCAAGCCAACATTAGATGATAACTAACGTTAGCTAAACACAGCTGCCTAGGCGCCAGTAGCTAGCTAACGTTAACGTTAGCTACTAACCTAGCACGAACAAACTGCACGGAGAGCTAGCACCACCTAAGTGCGCAGGCTACACAACACACTACACAAACATGAAATTAATTTAGCTAACGTTAGTACTTGGGACTATATTTTAAGTATTCCCATACCCTCGATGATTAAGGGCGAGCTGTTTTTTTAGGACTTCTTCTTTTCATGGGGCTTTTTGCAGGGCATTGTTGGGAATTCTGTGAGGAGGTTGCTGTTTCCTGCAATGTTTTGGTCTCCCACATGTGTGTGTGGCGAAGCGTCGACGCAAAAATACGACGTCGACGTAATTTTGACGTCGATGTCATCGACGCGTCGCTGCAGGCCTAGGCTAATGGATTGAAAATTAAATCTAATCGAATGAACACGTTAAGTAGGCTACAGGTGTAGTATTTGTGGAACCAATCTGTGATTCCCTGATCACAATGATGGCAATTATATCTGAATTAGCCTAGCTTATTCACCACGGAGTCCAATTTACGTTTCTTTTTTTTAAAGAAAACAGCCAGGTTCAGGTGAGAAAGTATAAGATAAGCCTTTAACATTATCCCACTGCACTGAACAGCAAGCCCATATTCACGTATGTTATAAATAGGTAAATGTATAACCTTTGGTAGCCTACACGATGCATTCTCTGTTGATTAGTCAATTACATTTGCCTTCTGGTTGACAGCACAAAGGAGTGAGGAGAATAGAGAGGGAGAAGGGCAGAGAGAGCAAGATGAACAAGGTGAGAAAATGGCTAGGTAGCCTATAAGACATATTTATATATATAGTAGGACTACTGTGTTTTTTGTTTTCTCTTTTATTTTGATTATTTCCTAGTTGATTACAAAATGTTTTGTAAGTGATTGTCAGTGATAGAAGGGGGATAGACAGAGAGAGCAGGATGGAGAGAGAGTGGACAAAGAGAGGGACCTGGAAGAACTAGGTGAGAAAGTGGACATATATTGTATGGGCAAAAACATTTAAAACACTTAAAATATTCCATTCACATTATATTTACATATGCATTTCATGGAGGACTAGGCTCTTAAGAAAAATAGATGTTGGATTTTCCCCATCTGGTTCAGAGGCATTGTTAGATTAGATTATTCATCATTTAGCTGTATAACCATATCAGTTTCTATCAATGATGTAAATGAAAAAGTTGAAAATTAACAGCAGAAAAAAAACATGAATAATACTGTCTAAAAATATGTTAAAGCTTATTTTACCAGCATCCACAGCTATTAATTCTAGCATCTTTTTGGGCCCTCCTCACATGAGGGCCCTGGGTACTCAGTCCCCTTTTTCCCCCCAGTCCGACGCCCCTGGGTATGTGTGCTGCAATAATCATGCTTTGTAGTTGCCATCTTTTTTCACAGCAGATGCCTTGAATCTGTTGATAGTTTGTCATAATTGCATGTCTCAATCTGTCTATTTATTTCCCCAAAACTCACAAGAAGTCATGATTTAACGGTTTAAAAAAAAAAATCTTATGGGGGCATGCCCCCGGACCCCCCTAGCTTAACTGCTATCAACTTTTCATTAGGGGCTGAGCCCCCCCAAAGGTCAGATCCTAGAATCATCCCTGAGTATCAGTACAAACATACGGCATTAGATAGATAGATAGATAGATAGATAGATAGATAGATATTTATTGATCCCAAAAATGGGAAATTACAGTGTTACAGCAGCAAAATATCAGTTACACAGCACAGAATATACATGAAATAATGAAACCAATCACCATATCTAAGCATTGCCCACTGAGTAATTCATTATTTAATTGAAGCCATTTAGTTTGTACTGTCAAACAATGGAGGTGATAATGATGAGGTGACATTACTGAATGCTACTGATATTCGGGGGGAAATTATGCCAGAGAGACTGAATTTCTTTAAAAGGTCCAGTGTGTAACGTTTTTAGTTGTTCATTCTCAAAATCTATGTTGCCCGTTCACAAACTTGTCCTTTTTCATGAATATTTACCACCACCATCAATTCCAAGTATTCCTATTGGCTTGAAATTTTACATTTGCGTTTGCATGAACTGGGGTAGACGCTCCATAGTCATGCGGCATCTTGAAATATGTTAGCCGGTAAGGGACATACAGGATATACTGCTCCGCCTTTCGCGTTTTCACTGTCACATGATAAACTCACAGGTGCTGCTAACGGCCCCGGCAAGTTTGAAGAAGGAAACATGGAGGACCACACCATGGATGTATTGGACCACACATATTCAAAATCCAAATTTCAGGAACAGGATCTTCTTCCCCCAGAAAAAGAAAAAGGATATAGAAAAGAGCAAGAGACCGGCGTCATCAGAAAGAAGCGTGAAGGCTACCGTAGCTGTAATACGTACTTTGAACTGCGTGGCGCGAGAGAGTTGATTGCGATATATGATCTCAACACTAGATGGGAGAAAGTTCCACACATTGGACCTTTAAAAAATCATCCGCTTGATGTGATCAACTTCAACTTTCAACTTTATTTTGTCGCCGGAGGGCAATTGGTTTTGCAGCAAGGTATACAATACATGAAAAACAACATAGTCATACAATACAGAAGGAGATGGGTGTGACCTGAATACCAGTGGGCTAGAAGACCAACAATAGTCACTGGTGACTGACATTTCCAAGTGTACAAAGCACAGCATCAATGACATCTAAAAAAAGCGGCAGCATGACGAAAAAGTTACAAATACCCACAATAAAGTGCAAAGTGACCAGGCATGTTGAATACATGATCAACATCTCTTCCATCATAACACAAATTGTCCACATCAGCAGCATAGACATCATAATTATCCTAATCATCATCACCATCACCATCAACACGAACCACATCATATCGCTAACTAAACTACACACTTTGCCGAGTAAGTTGGGAGTTACTACCTCCTCCCCCGGCCTGAGTTCACAAGTGAAATGGCTGTGGGGATGAGGTAGTGCTTGTACCTGTTACTCTTAATCACTGGGAATCTGAACCTAGAGCCAGAAGGCAAAATCTGAAATTTAGAGCAAAGAGGGTGGGCACTGTTGGACAGGATGGCTTCAGCCTTCCTCCCTACTTGTCTGTTGAACAGATCAGTTAGCAGAAGTGTTACAATAATTACTTGTAAATGTACATTGAAATGATTCCTCAACAGTGCTGCACACAGTGTGGCAGCGTTGTTGCACTGACAGCACAGTTATCAGCTGAGGAGTTGAAGGACTTTTAAGCGCTTTTTCTACTGATGTCATTAAGTTTGGGGTTAAAAATTCAAAGCCAAATGCCACCTGCAATTGTCCACGGAGGCATGAAAGGCAACTACATTAAGCCAGATGGTAACCACAGAAACAGGTTGTCCAATAGCATGAGTGTGTGTTGTATTGTTAGCAAGATCACTTTGTTAGCAAGTTCACTGTTAATTAATTAGTTAATTAATTTACATGAAACCTTTATGCCAGATTTATCACTCACTGCGCAAGTTCTGCTCTTCTAACAAAGCAGATATGCTACTCATACAGTATTATTGTTTTACCAGCTCCACTCTGTTGTGTTTGAGCCAGCAGCTGGAATAATGCATTGTGCAGAGTGTAAGATGGTAAGCTCAAAAGAGATGTACTGGAAATAAGCTACAAATTTCAAAAAGGTGTCCGATTTGTTGGACTTTACTGTGTCTAAGGAGATTCATTATTTGAGGGAATCACAGAATGATGTGAAAACAAAAATGTCCTTACTCACTCTACTTCATTATTTGTAATGAATTAGTGTTATCACTAGTAACTTTAATGATTGAGTGGTGTGGCATGCTACAGTAAGTCAGGTTTTAGGGATATGTAGGGGCCATTGAAATTATTTTTCCCTTTAATTATTTGCCCTTGTTTCTGGGTGTTATTTTGCAGTACAGTAGTGCTTATGTTCACTGGCAACTTACAGTGCAAATGCAGGAAATACTGTAATATTCATATAGCACAGCAAAAAGGAAGGGTGTGAAGGGCAACACGTTCAAGTTTAGATTTATCTGACATTTAACTATGATCTTTCATGAACCTACAAACCACAAAGTAGTTTTATTGGCCCAACCTTAGCCATTCCTTCACAAAACTGCCGTGCACAGATACTGCAGGAATCGAGGCAATCGAAGAAGCTTGGTACCAAACATTAAAATCATTGCTACTGAACATTAGGGGTGCACGATTCAGAAAATGTCACGATTCAATATCAATTTCCAGGCTCAAGATTCTATTCAAAATCGATTTGATTCAAAAACGATTCTCGATTAAAAAAAAACGATTCACACGTCTTTTTTTTATTAAAAAATATGAATCAATTTTTGGAATTCTACGAATCGATTTTGAATCGATAGAGCTTGAATCGCGATTCGAATGTGAATCGATTTTTTTGCACACCCCTACTGAACATCGGTAGGTAGGAGGTTTTGCAGAATTGTCCAATATCAAAGGTTTTATGGACTATTTGGCTGTATGTATCTTGACACAGCTGTGAATCGACCAATGAGCTGAATCGGATGGAGAAATGCAACCAGACGGGGTAGACCTAAATGTGATTTCAATTATCAAAATCAAATGCAGGATCGGCAATTCCCACTGTTTTTTTTTCTCTCTCCATCCCTGCCTACTTATGCACAACAACACACAGCATTGCTCACCGGCCGGTAGCATGCAGCTAAAGTCATAGGGTAACATTAGCTTACAAGTAGCCTGCAGTGGCACTTTTCCAGGAGTCGGCGGTGACAAAGAAACAACAGAACTAGATCATCCCCCTGCTTCCCTGAAGTCACCAGTGTGGCAACATTTTGCCTTCCCTACGAGTTATGTAACAAACAAACAACGGTAAAGCCTGTGGGCTCCAATGGAAATTCGGTGTTGCGTTCAGGTGGATTCGTGGATATGGTGAATCGTGACAACCCTAGTCACAAAGCATTCCATACTCCTTTTACAGTATGTCTTATTTTATTATATTCCAATTTATTTTATTTAACTCCCCAAATCTTAATCTTAAGAATTAGTGCATAATGTCTAAATATTTGTCAGAACGTGAGCATAACATAGTAGTTTGGGAGCATGATGAACGGTTTGCTGTGTGGTATTTCTTGCGCTTAATGTCAGCAGTGCCTACAAGTCACAGTTTGAGGACTTGAACAAAAATCTGTTCAAAAAAATAGTTGCAATAACAATTAAAAAGAAACTGCTTCTCGGGGTTTACGCTAGACTTTTTATGAGGGCCAATATGGCATTCTAGAATTTTGGCCAACAACAATAAAATCTGAACTGGACTTTCACTGTGTGACAATAGAGATGAGATAATTTCACCTGCCGGAAAACTACACTTGATACCGGCAGAAAGCCGGCATATGCCGGCCTACGTAAACCCTGCTGCTTCTCCTTCACCTTGTTCACTGTAATTGGTTTAACTGATATGTTTTATTAAGTGTCAAAAGCACCAGCGGGGCTTACACTGTACAATCTGTCACATAGGGTGCAACAGCATAAAATGGATAATGAAGGAAGAGAGAAGGGTGGGGTGGGGTGGTGGTGGTGGTGGTGGTGGGGGGGGGGATGGGGTGCAGTGTAGGGTAGAGAGTGTGGTTGGTAAGAACAGTCACTGCCTGACATTTTAAAAAAAAGCTTTTGCAGCTGACACAGGTGAGTGCAGACAATGAAGTTACATTACACAGATGATTGGATGGTGAGCAAGTTGATCACTCGTTCATTTGCACTCTTTCACCCTGGGGTCGGAAGTGTGACACGAGGCGTTTGTTCATTTTTCCACTGCTGATGTCAGATGTTTTTTAATCAGCACCATCGGTCTGTAAGTAGTGCAGGTGTGGCTCAGAGGAGCGGTAATGCTGAGAATGTGTGAAATTACACTCTTTATGGGGGAAAGATGAGCAGCACAAAATAAGCATTGTAAAAGTTTGGATTGTTAGATTTTGTGGGAATTAAAAATTGTTAGCTGTGTTTTCCAAAGGTTCTCCTTTTTCAGCGTTACGAATATAGGGCAGAGAGGTTACGAAGAGGGCAAACACTCTTCCACTTGATAGTTATCATTTAAATGTTTTATATTTATGTTTTAAAGCAATAAAGCGTTTGGTTCCAATTGTATGAAATCTAAAGTTACATTTTTTTTTAGATATCTTACAGATAGCCTGGAGGCTGAATCGGAATTCATAAGAATCAGAGAATAGCTATTGTGTTGATATTTGTTAAAACTGAAGATTAAAAACAAAGCTGGGGCCAAGTCCTGGCACTGAAGTCCCACTCAAGTTTCGAGACTGTCCTCCCAAGAAGCATGACAGCATCAGTCGCTTCAGCAAATGCCCCAAAACAACATGTTTACGCTGAAGTAGGAATTATAACACAAGCAAAGGAGGAAGTCGGGTGACGTGTTTATAAAGTGGCAAAGTCCACATAGGTCAGAGGTCGGGGTGGATGGATGGATAGATGGGTCAACAAAACCTCTGCCGTTCCTTTTCCGTTTCCTACCGGCATTAAACATTGTTATTTTTTAAAGCATGTCTAAGATTGTTTCAAAACCTCTGTTACGGTCCCCTAACCTTAACAAAAGTATCATTATAACCCAACCCACAGGTTTTTTTTTGTACATAAACCTAACCAAACCCTAACCACTGTGTTATCACTCCAAATTATTTAAAAAAGCAATTTATTTTTCAACACAAGTCATAAGGTGCTCTCAAATATAGTGCCATGCATGCCAGTATACTGGTACAGGATGTATAAAAGCAGATCCCACTTCCATTTAAATATTTATGCGAATGGAATAACTTTTATTATTTTTTATA